>NC_064812.1:39765551-40065551 GCF_023721935.1 Panthera uncia | reverse complement strand
TAATACAAGAAAAAAAAATCAACCAAATTAAATATTTTTGCCCATCACTGTAGCAAATATATTTTTTAAGGGGTAATATCCAATGAGTATTGTAAATACATATAGTGAAAAGGACTTTCTCTTGTGAATTGATAGTCATGTTAACTGATGTGACTCTACAGAGAAGCAGTTTGTCAATAATATTAACCTTGATGTGACAGAATTTCAGTGCTCACCTCCTCCCATTGTGTGGGAAAATGATACCTCCTCACCGGACTGCATCCCCCTTGGAGTCAGATAGGGCCGTGCAATTAGTTCTGGACAGTGGGTAATGGGCAGGGGTGGTGTGTGTGGCTTCTGGACTGATTCATTTGAGAAGCTTCCTCTGAAGATATAAATTAGAGAGGAGGCCTCAGCTGAGATGGTGAAGCCAGAGACTGAGAAGCCTGGACTGCTAAGTCCCTGTGGAGAAGACAGCAACTTGAGAGATACTTTTATACTAAGAAATAGATTCTTATTTTGTTAGGTCATTGAGATGTTAGAGCTGCTTGTTACCACAGCACGCCTAGGCTCTTCTGATTAATATGCTTATGTCATTCTTTTAATGAATATCTACTGAGCTAAGCACCTACTATAAAACAGACCCAGGCATTCCATTTATGTGGAAGAAAAGAATCCTAAATATGGAAAAAGATATTTATACATGAAGATGCTCATTTAAGATTATTTTAAACCCAGCATTCCCATAATAGAATTGTTAGTTGCTGAAGAAAAACATATCACATGCACTTAGTAGATATTTATAAAGAGATGTAATAACATGGGAAAATATTTGTGACTGTCATCCTCATAAGCTTTCTATACATATAAAAAAATTGAAAGAAAAACAACCAAAAATGTTAAAGACTCATTCTGCTGGGTAACAAAAATGTAATTTTTCCTCCTTATTTTTTCTACAGTTTGAAGTTTTCTAAATATTTAAAAATAAATTGGCACCAATTCTCATAATAAATAACAGCGTTTCTCTCCCAATTACTCAGTTTTTAGATTTGTAACAAATAGATCATTTTATTATCTCATCGGTAAGATTTTTTTCTTAATCTGGGAGCAGATTTCCCAAGTTAAAATCCAGATGGTGGATGATCTTTGTACTTCTGCTACTTTTTTTTTGTTTGCATACATGCAGAAAATGCAAATTGTAAAGAAAAAAAAATTCTACCCATTCATCTCTTTTAGAGGCATTGCAGAATGCTTACTGATGTTTTAAAATAGAGAGAATCTGACCTTGAGCAAGACCCTCCTCCTCTCTGGAACCCATTGTCCTTGTCTGAACAATGTGGGGGCTGAGTCTGATGACCTCTAAGACCACTGCCAGCTTCTGCAGTTTGTGACTCTATGTTCAAGTGGAATAAGTTGATAATCTCATATGTCAGAGATGTCATTCAGCCAGGTTTTGGAAAACACTCATCTCATTAGTCTTTGTAAACAGATATCTATGGAAACTACTTATGTTTGTACTCCAGAAAGATAATCACTTACGAATTTATCTTCATGCAGTCTTCACAAAGATAAGATTGTGACCAGGCTAAGCTTCCAAAAGTGTGTACAAGAAGATACAGTTTTACACCATTTTTGGTAGCATCAAATAAAAATCATCCTGACAAATTGAGGTACCAGAGTTCCAGAAACTGCAAGGTTTCACTTGAAAATATACCATATGAATCCTGAAAGTCACAGTACTCAGTGGACACAGTTTCAGAAAATTTGAGAAAAATATACTGGGTTAGGGAGCAGAAGAGAAAAACTAATTAAATGCAAACAGCATCATTTTTCATCCAACCTGGGTCATTTTTATCCAAGGATTCTGGAATACCAGTTTGTTCCTTAATTAGCTGTGCCTCTCTGGCACAGAGAGCTTCTGCATGTAGAAAATGAGGGACCTTAATCAGATGACATCTAAGGTCCCTTGCAGCTTTAATAATAGGACAATTGAGCTGGCATTTATCTTTTGCTATCATATGATGTCCTTCATCACTGATTAAAAAGAAAAAAGAAACAGGTTCTATGTTTGATATTGTCTAATAAGCAGAACTGATGTCTTCTAGCTAAAAGTTCTTTACTCTTCTCTAGCTGTATTGTTCAGGGCTCTGGTTGCCAATGACAAAAGCTGAACATGGTTTAGGTTAACTTGAAAGGAGGTGCCTTGGCTCATGTAAGCAAATCGCTGAAACGGCAGGGGTCAGGTGGCCAAAGGACAATGGATTCGGAGACTCTTCATGCTCTTTGGTGTCTGGGGCTCAGACTAGTTCCACTGTGCAGTGAGGACACGGCTATAGGCAGCTCTGGGCTCACATTCCTACAGCTTAGGACCAAAGAAGAAAATTAACTCTCTTTCTCAAGTTTGAAAATTCACATGTAAAGACACTGATTGCCAAGATGGGGTTACCTGCCCCAGTATCTGAGCCAATCACTATGCTCAGTGGCAAGAGAGATGATGATTTGCCAGCCTGGTTACTTGTCCAATCTTTTTTGTCAGGAAGATTTGAGTCTATTATTAGAAGGAGTTGAAGGGAATGTTGCTGAGCAGAGAAACAGAATAGTTGCTGTATTAACCTAGTGTTGCTGTGTAGCAAATTATCACAAACTAAGTGGCTTAAAACAGCACCCAGCTATTCATAGAACTGTGGGTCAGAAGGCTGTCCATGGCATGCATCCATGGTCTTGCACAGGTGTCAGCAAGGTTTTGTTCTCCTTGGAAGTTCAAGGTCATCTTCCAAAGTCATGTGGCTGTGGCAGTATTTAGTTTCATGCGGTTGTAGGACTGAGGTTCCAAGTTCCTTGACGGCTGCTCTTGGCTCCTAAAGGCCACTCGCATTCCTTGCCTCATGGCCCCTCCATCTTCAAAGCTGGACAGTGTTGAATCTAGCTTGCTTTTTGCATGTTTTTCACCAGGAAGGGTCCTATCCCTTTTAAGGGCTCACCTGATTAGATCAGCCCTCTGGCCCCAAGATAATCTCCCTATCTTAAAATCAGTTGATTTGTTAGGTTAATTACATCTACAAAATGTCTCTTTAGGACTACCTAGCTTAGTGTTTGATTGAATAACTGGGAGAAGTATAATGGGGAAGGGGGGTGTTCGACCATTGGGGGGCCATCTTAGAATTCTGCCCACCACAGCTGCTATAGGAGCTTAGGAAGTTTAAATCAGTCTTGAGTAAACATATATCAAAAGGCCAATCATCTCTAGACTAAGTTTACTTAAATCTTGAGCAACTAACTCATTTATTAGACTGCTTGCTTGACTCAGTGTAATCAAAATCAAAATAATTTGATCGAATAGATTTTTTTTTATTAATCTCACTGTCTTAATTTTAGGAAGATAGATAGAAACTAAAAACAGTTTCCTTAGTTAAAAGCATGTTCTAAGCATTTTTGGCTTGCTCCTCCTTGGGATCACAAACTGTTTGATCCTATAACCTCAATCTGGTCCTCCTGTTATATACCCTCATGGAACTCTATTCTTTTCACTCATGACCTTTACAAACTCCTAATATACTGATGACACAGAATCTGTGTCTCCTGTTACATGCAGTATCCCCACTACTAGCATAGGGCCTGGCACATACAATAGGTATTTATAGAATGAAAGAGGACAGGTGCCATAACATGCCTTAGGTATTTGCATACTTTATGCTTAGGGCAGTGCCAGCACATGGTAGGTACTCAATCAAGGTGAAAGGTAGGGATGGGGCACCTGGATGGCTCAGTTGGTTAAGCATCTGACTTTGGCTCAGGACATGATCTCATGGCTCATTGAGTTAGGGCCCAGCATCAGCCCTGTGCTAATAGCTTGGAGCCTGGAGCTTGCTTCAGATTCTGTGTCTCCCTCTCTCTCTGCCCATACTCCCCTCGAATTCTCTCTCTCTCTCTCTCTCTCTTTCTCTCTCTCTCTCATTCTCTCAAAAATAAACATTAAAAAAAATTTTTTAAGGTGAAAGGGAAGGAAAGAGGGGAAAAGAGAGGGAGGACACAGTAGGAAGCCTTTAAAAGAAAACAGCTAACTTGTGTCATTCTGATTGATCAAACTATATCACCAACTTCTTAGCATTTTACTTCCCCCCCAAAAAGAATTGTGTAAGGTGATTTAATTATTTTTGAAACTCTCCAATCTTATGGGGTTTAATGGGAAAGGATCCCACACCAAAGGTTGGCACTGGGTGTACCAGAGGGTGTTTATCTGGCTGGGCTCCAGACTAAAGGGCCGGCTGCTGGGACTGTTCTCTCAGTCTGTTTTATCCTGAGCGCAGTCACTTGCCAGCTTCAGGACTCTACACAGAGGAAGTATGCCTGGAGTCAGTTACTCCCACTGCAAAGCAAAACACTCATCCCTAGGCCAACAGCAGACAGACCGGAAGGCACCCTGGGCTTGAAGAACATGGCACTGATTATATAAAAGATTTCCTCTCATGCCTGGGAGATCAGTCTCACTTGTGTGTTAACTACTCCCACCAGCCCCGGGGATCTGGCTTTGAAGAGGGTCTCAAGATTTCAGACATCTAAGAAAAAAAAAATACTTTGTGGGCCCAAAATATGAGTAAAAATGTACAAGCAGACCATCTTCGCTGAAGGGAATTTGGGAAATACCTTCCAGGGCCAGGTGTCTGTATTTAAGCCACCCAGTCTGTGGTATTTTGTTACACAGCCGAGCTAAGGTACTTACTTACGTTACGGCAATTATTATGTGTTATTATTTATTTAAAACATTTTTTTAAAATTTTTATTTATTTCTGAGAGAGAGACACACACAGAGTGCAAGCAGGGGAGGGGCACAGAGAGGGAGACACAGAATCTGAAGCAGGCTCCAGGCTCTGAGCTGTCAGCACAGGAGCCCGATGTCGGGCTCAATCTCATGAGCTGCAAGACCATGGCCTGAGACAAAGTCCGACGTTTAACCGACTGAGCCACCCAGGTGCCCCTGTTATTATGTATTATTAATTATTTGTATTATGACAGATTCTCTCACTTTCCAGGATCTTGTCTTATTTCCCTTTGCCCCCTATGGTGCCTGCCCACAAGTATCTGACTACATAAAATCTTATTAAATGTTAATTCGTAATTTCTGTTTCTAAGGAGTTTGTACTCGAATAATGGGGGCCAATGAGAGTTTTTGAATCAGAAATGGTGTTAGCTGTGTATTCTCAAGCAAATGACTTGCCCTTTGGAACCTCAGGTAAGAGGAATTAGTTGCACAAGGACAAAAAGGTGTGAAAACTCTCTGAGCCAACAGCATAATTCATGGCATAAATGTATGACAGCCAGAGGGGTTCACATTTGCCCCCTGCCCCTGCCACACACTCCCTGCAAGGTGAGAGCATCTGCTGAAAGTCCAGTCTGTGAAGTGCTTCTCTGTGTTCTGTTTATTGAAGCTGGACTAACCTGGCGACTGAGTCATTCTTTCTGACCCTGTGCTGCTGCTGTCTGGGCAGAGAAAGTGCCCACATGTGGAGGGGCTTTGAAATCCTTTATTGTGGGAAAAATCTATCGTGGCGTGCAGCTTTGCTTCTAGGCACTGTGTGGGCATGCCTTTTTAAATAGTTAAAATTCACTTGGCTATCCCACAACTACCGAAGGGGATGAAACCTTGAGTTTACCTTTGTCATATATGTTCTAGCAGCTATAAGGGCTACACACACACATGCACGCACACACACACGCACACACACCTGTCCCTGCTGTTGCCATTCTATCCTTAGCATTGTTTCACTTATAAAGACCACAACACACTGAACCCTTCCTACAAAAATGTCCTAGCCGGGGAGTTAGCTATGTGATAAGGATTTCCATATATGGGAGTGTGACTAAGAGCTGAGAGAAAATGTGGCAGAGGCTGTTGGCTACAAATCTTGGATAATTCCCTGAGAAGGGGGGGGGGGGGGGGGAAAAGAAGGATAACAAAACCTGTGGCGCACAGGAAATGCCTGGCTAACATAATGGCTGAGCACATCTGTGTGGGAAAGCTCACGGTCTCGCGGGCCCCGTCTCCTGGCGGAGACAGGTCTCAAAAGTGTCCGCTCCCACTTTCCCCTTTCAGACACCTAAGAGCTTCTTCGGGGACTTTTGAGAAAGACCTGGGCACTTCAGGCCAGGACATTTGGAACAGCTTTCCTCACAGGCTTAGCTCTGTGTCCCCTGCAAACTGCTAAATCCTTCAACCTCTAAATTTTGTTTTGAAGTCATAAATTTCTCTCCAGGCTTCCTGGTTTTCAGAAACCAGCACTGCACGTTTCATTTGTGAACAACTGGAAGAAAGCAACTTTACTGCCAAATGAAAAAAAATGTTTTTAATGTTTATTAGCTTTTAAGTTTACATAAAGATATGCCCTGTCTGCCAGGCGGAGGGAAGTCCACTAGAATTATAGTAGCTTAATCTGCAGAGTTGTACTGGTTGGCTAGTCTAAAAATACCTCCACAGGCCAACACAGTGGGCTGAATTCAAATATAAATGAGAAGAGACGAGTGTACTGTCTCTCACTTAGCTTCTGCAATTCAGCTGCACGAGCACATTTAGGGGGTTCCCTACCTGCAAGTCTGACCGAATCTCCATCCTGCTGTCTCCAGCCCACACCTAGGCAGGGCGGTGGTGGTGGGTTCAGATGGACCCAGATTACAGCACTAGCTCGGCCCCTTACCTAGGCCTGTGTCTGGGGACAAGTCACTTCACTTCACTGAGACTCACGGTTCTCACCTGAAAAGTAAGGAAAATAGGAAATCTCTCCCAAGAGATGGATCAGGATTAAATGAGATGACAGATGTGAAGCATTTATCACAGTGCTGCTCCCTCTTAAGCTGCCACTGAATAAAAGCCTGTTGTTCTTAGGGTCGTCTGTCTGTGCCCAGGCACCACTTTGGAAGACAAATTGATTAGTGGGCTCCACTCAACTTTGGGTATTTCTGATATAAACGAAATCTGCATAGTCTCGACATTGAAGATGTTAAAGCCAAAATGAGTTTCTTCTGAATGAGAACATGATCTGAGGAACTTTGAAACCATTCACAGGGTTTCAGTAATTGACTACGTATATTTTTAATGTGTCCATCGATATCCTCGTATCACTCAGGTTGAGTGGCAGGATGTCCCCCTCCCCACCCCACGTGGTAGGTATGCGGCTGGAAGCCGCTCCTGGCCCAGGGAGAGTTGCTATCAGTCTTCTTCATGCCTGCGTTCTCCTTCCTGTTCATGGCAATTCACATTTCTTCCCTCCTGAGTTCTCTACAGCCCTACCTTTTCACATTCCCTCTCTCTTTGTACTAGAGACATTAAATGTCCAGACTAATGTTGCTACTGCTGCGTTTCTTCCTTATAGCGACTGCTTGGGTCCAAATCCTGTTACTGAAGTCTCTTAGCCTCTCTGCCTCCCTTTCCCCATCTGTAAAATGGCTTGGAGTGAGAAAGTACCTGCTTCCTGACAGTGTTAGGAAGGGAAATCCGCTTGTGCCATGTTCTGGGGCCATGCGGCACAGAAGAAAGAGCAAGACCTGGACCTGGAAGAGCCTGGCTTCAAATCTTGACTCAGCCACCTTCTAACCACCTTAGCATGTGGGCAGGACACAGTTACTTTACGCCTCTGGGCCCAGTTTCTCATTTGCAGCACAGAGTGGTGGACTGTCACTTATCCCTGAGTCGTTTCCCATTTTTCTTTACCAATGAAACCCTGATTTTGTTTGGAGCTGAAATGTGCCCCGATAAGATTTTTCATCTTCTCGCTCTCCCATTTGATAAGCTCTGGCCCATGAGCCGTAAGTAGAGATCACCGAGTATAGCCGGTAGGAAGGTTGTTTCTTAAAAGGGCCTGGGCCGGCATGAACTTCTCCCTTTGACTCTTCTCCTCTTCCCTCTACGATGTGGACATGATGCCCAAAAGGGACAGCAAGCCATCCTGGGTTCATGAGGTGACACGTGAGGTGACACATGAGGCTGCCCACCCCAGACCTGAAAAATAAGCCACAAGGCAACAAGGTCCCTATCTTTTCAGGTTTTCTTGATCAGTTTGTCTGTTATTGGTAGCCAAACTCCAAACAAATGCTTAAATGATACTTGCTTCCTAGGTCCCCTGTGAGAGTAAAAAGAGGTGAGGTTTGTGAAACATTTAGCACAACAACCAGCACTGAGCTGACTTCCCCTCCATGTGTATTCCATTCCTCCCTTTCTGTCTTCCCATTATGAATTCTCCCTGCTACCAGTAAAGGTCAAGGGTGGTGGGGCCATCTCATTTTGCTTTTAACGTGCCCTTATGTGTGGATTGCCCAACCAAAAGTGACCTCACAGTCAGATGTGACTTCCCAAAGCAAATATGTTTCTCCTCTGCCTCCGAACAGAGTCTCAGGAGAAAGGGAGCTAAGAGCCAGGCACTCCCTGCACCAGTACAAGGCATTTCAAGCTTTATGACAAATTCCAAGCCCCACACTTTAGGACTGACATTCCTAACTAGCGAAGGGTCTGAAAACCACTGTCCTATTGGCTACCTTTGGATGTTTAGTTTAGAAAAGCAGAAGTTGAAGGGGAACATGGAAGCTTTCTTTAAATATCACTTGCGCCCCTGGGGAGCCTTGGCTGACTTAGCCGTGTGGACATGGAAACAGCAGCTTCTAAAAACCTTTCCAGTTCTAGTTGAGATGCATTGTAGGTCCTGGGCTTTGAAAGGATGACCATGATATATTCTCAGTAAATAGTTAATTGATTAATTAATTTAAAAATTTTTTAAATGTTTATTAATTTTGAGAGAGAGAGAGAGAGAGAGAGAGAGAGAGAGGGAGAGAGGGCAAGGGAGGGGCAGCGAGAGAGGGAGACACAGAACTGGAAGCAGGCTCCAGACTCCACACTGTCAGCACAGAGTCTGACACGGGGCTCGAACTCAGGAACTGTGAGATCGTGACCTGAGCCGAAGTTGAAGGCTTAATTGACTGAGTCCCCCAGGCACCCCTAATTAATTTAAAACTTACGTATTTACCCCTTATACTTTGTGAGAAAAATGCAGCCTGAGTCCACAATATCCAACTTATCAGTGATAACATGCCATTGTAGGAAATGGGGTTCCCTGGCTTTGGGGTCATCTGAAATCCAGCTTCACCTTTCTCTCCCTGTTGAATCCCTTTCTGGGAATATCCAAGGAAGACACCTTGAAGGGCTGAGGCCCACAACCTGCCCCAGCCCATTTTCAAAGGCAGTGGCTATGGAACTGGAATTGCTAAGGCCAGAAGGACTGGTTTAAGCAAAAGTTATTTTTCTGGGCATCTTGTTTTATTGCAGCCAAATTAGCATCACACATGTCTGGCATCTCTTCCAAGAAGTCTATTCAGTTGGCCAGAAGCATCTGAAATGCAGCCTGAGCTCTCAGAAACGCTATGTTGACTGTACTTGAAGTTATTAAATCTTGAATGCATGGAAAAGAAAATGTCATAATGCTACCAGTGGAAAAGGGAAAGCACGCACAAAATCTACTAATGTGAAGACAGCATGTTGGGAAATGAAGCAAAAGGGAATTTTTCATTACTTGGATCTGGGTTTTATGTTATAGAAAAGTATCTGGCTACTACAGTTGGTTTTATGTATACCTCATCTATAACTACCTAAGCACTCCACTGGGCTAAAATTTAATCAAATATCTTGGTTTCTAGTTAGTAGATTTGTGGCAAGCATCAGTGATAAAATAAAAAATAAAACCCACCTGAAGTACTCCCACCTTGGGCGTAATAAATGTTCTCTTCTCAAATTCAGGTTGAAAAGAAGGAATTCTCTGATGGAGACAAGTGGAAATGGATTCTCTCACTTTTTATTTTTCGACTTACTTAGACAACATGTTCATTTTATCAAAGACTCTTGGCATTAAGTTTGCAGTTGCAAAGTATATCATTTTTTTGATATTGGAAAACAGCATCACACCTTTTTTTTTTTTTAATGTTTACTTATTTTGAGAGGAGGAGGAAGGGCAGAGAGAGAGGGAGAGAGAGAATCCCAAGTAGGCTCTGCATTGTCAGGGTGGAGCCCGATGTGGGGCTCAAATCCATGAACTGTGAGATCATGACCTGAGCCAAAGTCGGATGCTCAGCTCACTGAGCCACCCAGGCGTCCCAAACAGCATCACAACTTTTTTATTAACTTTTCCCCATGATCCATAAAAGTCAGCAGAAAATGTTCCCATCATCCTTCCTTCCTACACCCTGCCCCAAATTTACCTTTTTATTCAAACATGTCAAATTTCAAGTAAAGTCTTCTTTCTCAAATTACAAGAAATTTTTAAAAATGAAGTTAAGCCATATGACTTTGGCAGTGAGGGAAAGGTCTACTTTTATACTTTCATTATGACTTCTTTGGGTCATCCAAAAAGCTCTGTATTTTTATTTATTTTTATTTTTTGAAAGTTTATTTTGAAAGAGAGAGAGAGGAGAGCAGGAGGGGCAGAGAGAGCAAGAGGGAGGGGGAGAGAGAGAGAGAGAGAGAGAGAGAGAGAGAGAATGAGAATCCCAAGCAGGCTCCATATTGCAAGCACAGAGCCTGATGTGGGGCTCAAACTCACCAACCGCAAAATCATGACCTTAGCCGAAACCGAGAGTCAGATCCTTAACTGACTGAGCTACTCAGGTGCCCCAAGCCCTGTATTTTCATACATTTTTTTTTTCTTTCTTTAAGTCCTGTAAGAGTAGGTAGCATGTATTCTTTTAGGAAGGCAGGAAGAGGTCATGTTAAAATGAATCGGTTCCTCAAATGCACATCTGGATCCCTCCACCAGCCCAGCAGAGTGTAGCCGGGACTTTTGCACACTGCAGGGAAGGACCGGGGAATTGAGATTGAGGATGAACCAGGTCTACTGTATTTAGAGCTTTTCAGACAACACCTGAAATCTTGTGTTTGGTTCTGTGGGCCACATTTTAACCCAGCTACTGTTAATCCAGAGAACCTCCAAAGAGACTGAATACCAGCCAAGGTGTGCTTAAAAGAGCTGCTGGTGTTCAGCATGAAGAGAGGTCCCTGTGGGGGCTGGGCAGCTGCCCCCGATGCTTGAAGCTCTCTCAGAGGCAAGATGGACAACATGATGAGGTTTAGTGTCCAACAGCTGAGATCAGAGTGGAAGGGAGATACAGGAAAGCCAATACCAGATCAACATGAAGAAACATTCTGACATGGAGAATTGCCCCAAATGAGTGGATCGCTTCATGACAAGGTAATCCTAGTGATCGCTGGTGTCTGTAAATCTCTTTAAAGTTTGCAGCACACTTCGATAGGTATCATCTCACTTGAGAGGTATTATTCTGGTTTTACTGAAGAGAAAACAGAGATTCTGAGAAATCCAATGACTTTCCCAAAGTCATGTATGTAATCATCCCAGAGTCTTAGAGGAAATGAAGGATGTCTTCCAAACAGAGCAGGTGAGCAGAAGATTTGAGATGGAAGGCAGACGTGCCAGCCTGCTGGTCCAGGGCTCACAGCTCACATCCCACTTCCTTTCAGCCTGTTCCTCTTATTAGAAGCTTTCATATTCTGTCTGGGGGGCTCACTGGGTCACCTTTCACTCCTCTTCTCCCAACCTCACACATAGCACTATGACATGGTAGTTGAGATTTATACCAGCCAGCTTGGAATCCCAGTGAGTTTCTTTTCTTTTTATTTCTTTTTTTTTTTTTAAAAAGGTTTATTTTTTGAGAAAGAGAGAGAGACAGAGAGAGACAGAGCATGAGCATGAGCAGGGGAAGGGCAGAGAGAGAGGGAGACACAGAATCCAAAGCAGGCTCCAGGCTCTGAGCTGTCAGCACAGAGCCTGATGCGGGGCTTGACCTCACGAACTGTGGGATCATCACATGAGCTGAAGTAGGATGCTCAACCGACTGAGCCACCCAGGTGCCCCACCCAATGAGTTTCTTAACCTGTCCAAGCCTCAGCTTCACCAAGGGTGACAGTAGTAGTTCTTATCTCATAGGCATGTGCATCTCAAACAGAATTAACACCACTGGGTTTCCAGCTTGATTTTACCGCCACCATCACCTAGGCCAGGCTTGTTATTACTCACTGGGAGCTGCAATAGCCTCTTAACTAGTCTTCCCAGATTCATCCATGCCCTGTCTGGTTTATTGTCCATTCTATAGATTTGTGACCTTCCCCAAATGCAGATCTGATCATGTCACTCCCTGGCTTAAAACCCTTTAGTGACTTCCATTAAAATCTTTAACAGAGCCCATAGCACCACGCACAGGCTGGGCCCTGTGCAACCCCTGTGGGGCTCTGACCACACCAGACTTTCACACACATCCAAGCTCTTTTTTCACCTCAGGGCCTAGAATGTTCTACCACCCACTCAGGAAGTCAGGTTGCCCAACCCCATCCTATAAACTGTCAGAGTCTCATTTATATCCCTTCGTGGCACTGTACCATTCACAGTTATATATTTATGTGATTGTTCACTACAGTCTGACTCTGTAAACTGTAAGTGTCTTGAGGGTTTTGCTCACTGCTGTTTCCCAACATCAAGCATGGGACCTGCCATTTAGTAGGTGCTCAAAGAATGTGTTGAATGAATAAATGGCTTCATAGGGGACACTTTCAGAGCAGATTTTTGTGACACATAGGGTGGAGGGAAGGACTAGATGTATTTCAAGGCCCCCTCCTTCTCTGGGATTAGATGATTCTATGCTTCTTTGCATGTGCTCTCACCCTCCTCCCCAGACATTACAGCACTTAGATGAGGCCAGAGGAGTCTTCCAATAAATCCTTCAGATATTACAAACAAATGACTCATAGAGGTAGAACATGAAACTTGAACTGAATACCATGCAAATTCTTATCTTGACGTTATCTCTACTCCCACACAGAAAGGTAGATGCTTATTAGGTGTGTGCTGATTTGGGACAGGTTAATTAATATCTTAGGGCCTATTTCTTTATTATAAAAATTATTAGAGCTAGTAAAGAATTCAGCTCGATTGCAGGATGTAAGTCCATCATGCAAAAAAATAAAACAGCATTCCTTTGAAATGTAACTTTAAAAAGATATTATTTGTGACAGCAAAGTGAAATGTAAGGTATAAGGTATCTATGAATAAACATAACAAGAGGTCTATAACATTTTTTGTGGAGAAAATGATAGAGCTTTATCCAAGAACATTAAAGAAGACCTAAATAATCAGAGAAATAGACCATATTCATGGATAAGAATACTTGATTTTCTTCAAATTAACCTATAAACTCGATAAAACTCCAATCAAATTTCTGAGAGAGCTTTTCATGGGCTTTGACAAGCTGGTTCTAGGATTGATGAAAAATCAGTAAGCTAAGAATAACCAAGACAATTCTGAAAGAGAATCAGGTGGTAGAAGTACAGAGGAAATAAGGTACTTTTAATTATCTGTAGCAAATAGGACAATGTAGTTTGGCACCAGGAGAGAAAAACAGACCAATACAAAAGAATAAAGAGCTCAGAAGTAGATCCTTGCATATACAGAAATAATATTTGGGGGGCGCCTGGGTGGCTTGGTCGGTTAAGCGTCTGACTTCGGCTCAGGTCATGATCTCACGGTCCGTGGGTTCGAGCCCCGCGTCGGGCTCTGTGCTGACAGCTCAGAGCCTGGAGCCCGTTTCAGATTCTGTGTCTCCCTCTCTCTGTGACCCTCCCCCGTTCATGCTCTGTCTCTCTCTGTCTCAAAAATAAATAAACGTTAAAAAAAAATTTTTAAAAAGAAATAATATTTGGTGGACTTAAAATTGAAGATCAGAGAGAAAAAAGATGGTCTAACCGATAAGACTATGCTGGAACAGTTGGTTATCTGTGTGGAAAAAAAACTGGAAATAGATCTCCACTTCACTCAGTTCTCTAAAATTAATTTCAGATGGATCAAGACATAAAAGTGAAGAGCAAATCCACAGAAGGAAATTTAGGAGAATATTTTTATGAAGGATTAAAAAATATATACAAAGTTCAACACATAAAAGACTGATAAATTTGAGTGCATCAAAATCTCAAGCATTATTAATGGGTACAGAGATTCAGCTGGGAAAGATTAAAAAGCTCTGGAGGCAGATGGTGGTGATGGTTGCACAACAATGTGAATGTACTTGATGCCACAGAATTGTACTCCTAAAAGTGGTAAAAATGATTATGTTCTGTGTATTTTACCATGGCTTTACAAAACTCTCAAACACTATTTAAACATTAAAAGGCAAGTTAGGAACTGGAAGGAAATATTTTCAAAAGTGTCCACGATATGTAAGGAGCTAGTACGAAAGACAAATAAGTACAAAGAGACAAATGAGGAAATTAAAGAATGGGCAAGGTCAATGAACAGGCAATTCACACAAGAGAAAATCCAAATGGTCAATAAGTATGTAAAATGATGTCATGTTTACTAGTCATCAAGGAACTATGAATTCATGCTTCAATAAGATACCAGTTCACATCCACCGTATCAGCAAAAAATTAAAACACCTGACAATATTGTATGTTGGCCTGAATATGAAAAATGCAACTTTCATCACTGTCAGGAGTACCCATTGGTATCAACCACTTTTGAGGTCTCTCTGGCAGTATGAAACTCAAGATGGCCAAACCCTGTAACTCAGGAATTCTATTCCTTGGTAGCCATCCCAGAGAAACTCTTGTACCTCCGCCCAGCACAAAGCAATGACTAGAAGGGCAAACAAACAAAAACATAATAACCTGAATATCCGTCAACAGAAACACAAATAAATAGGCAGTATGGTTATACAATGAAATACACTATAGCAATGAAATAGATAAATTAACCAGAATTTCATGTATTAGCATGATATACCTTTTTTAAGTTTAATAATAAAAGCAAGTCTCAGAAGGATGTATACTACATAATCCTATTTAAATGTTTTTATGCAAATGAGAGTGCAAAATTTGTTATATAGGGATTCTTACAGGTGTAACAAAAATATAAAGACATTGACAAGAATAGTAAACACCAAAACCAATTCAGTAGAAGGAAGTGAGTATAATCTGAGTATGGTACACAGGGAGCTTCAGCCATTTGGGAATATCTAGTTACTTAAAAGGGAAAGTTGGTAAGCTGCTATGCATCATAACAACCTATCTTCTTGCATATCTGAACTATTTCATAATTTTTAAAATGTAATATATTTTGAATGGTTGATCCGGCTTAAAATAACAAGAACAGCCACACGGAATTTTATGTGGCTTCTAGGCCTGTTCCCTGCTTGTGTTAAATTGGGTTTCCTCTCCCCTTGCTGGGCTTAGAGGTGCCAGGTGAATTCTGAGCCTCTGCTGTGCTTCCAGGTCCCCTATCTCCCTGGACATACTCTCAGTGGACCCTAACGAGTACTCAGTCCAAAAAGTTTGAAAGAGGATGTTTTGCTTTTAGCCCTGGGCTCCAGGAACAGGAAACTATACGCTCTTGCAGGGAGCTGGCAAGAGAAGGGGCTGAAAAGAGCAGACGGGGCAAATAGATCTGCACTTGGCTCAAAGGTGGGCATTTGTTGTGGATTAACCTTCACTATTCTGGCTAGAAGGAACACAGGGCTTTAGGTCTTCACATCAGGTATGCAAATAAAAGCAATTTATCTGCTGCACCCCTGAAGGCCCACAGGCAAAAGCTGCATGGCCTTCTATTTCCCCTCTGCACCACAGTACCCACCTGTCTTTCAGCAGCTGCCAAGGGGGAAATGTCATCATAAATCAGCAGGGCATTTTATTTGTCTCTTGATGATAAGCTGTATAATAAGATGTCAACACAAAGTCTGCTTCTGAAATCTCCCGTTCCATTGGCCCTATGCTCCTTCTAAGGAAGAGCGTAGAGATCACAGACACCAGACAAAATGAACCTGGGCCCATGATGCTGGTAGGGCAAGTATGGAGCCTCCAAACTAGCCCCAGAGGATGCTCCTAGCAGGGAATTTCTTGAGCTTCTGTCAGCTTGAACCCCAGACCAAGCCAACATCGCTTATACATAAATCTCACACACTGCTCTCTGGTTTCCTCACCATCCTGACTTTAATACCTGAAGCAGATCAGATCTACTTCATTTTGGCAAAACACTTTATAATTAAGCAAGCCCAAGGTTTGGAAAAGACGCTCTTAGCTTGGCTGGTTTATCTTTCGGTGCTAAGACTGCAGGAGCCCTCTGTCAGGGGTGGGCTGCCAACCCATAGTGTGGTGTGTGATACATCTCCTCGGCCTGCCTTCTGCCCTGAAGGTACTGTGACCTATAAAAAAATAGTATCTCAGTGAAAGTCACCAAAACTTTGTGTTAACATAAACTTTGTGTTAATGTGAGCTTTCTTCTCATGGTTCTGTCTCAGGGCAGCCCTAATGCAAAGGTGAGGATGTAGGAAGGAGTGTGATGGTCAAAGTGGAAGAGAAGAGGAGTGTGAATGGGTCGGGGAAGGAACGGCTGCTCTGCAGGAGGCAGAGAAGACTGTGGGACATAGGGGTCAGGCCCAGGGCTGGAAAGTCACCTGCCCCTGCCACTCACAGAGTGAGGTGCTCCTGCGACAGGCTCATAATCTGATGCCCCAACCAACCAACCAGCACACACATGTGCACACACACATACACACATACATGTGCGCACCCACATGCACATGCTGAGCATGGGCTCTGGCACCACACTGCCTGGATTCAGATCCTGGCTACGCCGCTTACCAACTTGGCGACTTCAGTCAAGTTTTCAAGCCGTTGAGTGCCTCGGTTTCTTCCTTCTCCCCTAAGCACATTACTAGAAATCATAGTATCTGTTTCATGCTCATTGCCAGGAGGATGAAATGAGTACTGTGAGTTAAATATTAAGTACTGGCATAGAACTGAGTCCGACGTCAGTGTTCCGTCTATCCAACTGCGAGGTTTCCCATTCCTCATCCTTTCCCCACTTGGCCTGTCTCAACTTGGCCCCAGTAAAACTCTTGAATAGCCAGGTGCCTTTAGGCCACACTACTCACCTTTCTCCTAGGCAGAGAAAGGTTGAGGGCCCAGGGAATCAACCACCCCCACCTCATCATCCCAGGTTTGGAACGGTTGCCACCTGTGTCAGAAGCAGGAGGTTCAAAAGGCCCATGACCTCAGTCATCAAGTGTTTTGGAATCTTCTCAGGATGACTGAATAGGGGTGGATTCATGGCAGCTCTTGGCCATTGCTAGGTAACCTGTTCCCTCTTGTTCCACGAACCCTGCATTTGGGGGAGGCTGGTTAGAGTCTGTCCTATACTCCCTTACAGAAACGAGGATTGTAGAGATGGCAGTGTCCCACACTCTTAATATCTCTGCCCTGCAGCTCTGATCAGGGCCCTTGGCCCATTTCCCCAGAAATACTGTTAATGTTTGTTAAGCGATTAATATGTACTAAACAGTAAACATCTGTATTATCTCTAATCCTACCAACAATCCCATGACAGGGGTGCTAACTAATACGAGTGAGGTTAAAATATGACTTAGGGAATTTAAGTGACATAGCAAGGTCTTATCTCCCCTCATAAGCTTCACATGTAGCATGAAACTGGCTTTAATCTGTTGTCCCTTATTTGTTCTGCTGGCCTCTCAGGCAGGGGTAAGAGAAGGATGAGGGGAAATGTGGCTCTTTTCCTTTTTTCCTATTTGTCTTGGCTTCCTGAAAACCCATAAAATGCTTACCCAGGGCTGAGTATATAGCAAGCTGTTAATGAATGTGAGCTATTATTATTATTATACAATATTTATTGAATGCACTGTATCAGGCCCTGGGAGTGGGCCAAGAACGTAGGACTCAATCCTGTCCTCCAAGCACTGTGAAGACGCTCACGCCAGAGTAAATTGCAAATGCATCCAATAACTGCTAAACCAGAACAGCAGAAGGTCATTCGGGCTGAGGTCATTCGGGACGTTTCCTGGAGGCGGAGGAAGGCTGGGGAAGATTTCAGGGAGAATGGAGATTGTCTACAAACATCATGGAAGGAAAGCAGGCATTTGCCATCAGGGCCTCCATTCTCAGCAAGACGAGGGGCAGAGTGGGGATGGCCTCCCAGGACAGGACACCCCGTGGTGATCAGAGATGTCCCCACATGCCCAAGACTGGCCTGTTGCTGTGCCAGGGAGCAGGGCTTTGCCGTCACTGTGCCCAGTTTACAAATGTCATATTTATTGGCTGCATTTCATCATGCAGATGCACCATAGTTTATTTAACCATTCACTTTTATTAGGCTTTTAGGTTGTTCCTCAATTTTCCACTATTATAAATAATGCAGCAAGGCAGAGTGGTAATAGATGTGGACTTGACTGTCAAGGAGGCCTTTCTGGGCCACTTACTAGCAGTGTAACCGCAGGCAAGTGACTTAGTCTTTCTAGGCCTCAGCTCCATTATCTATAAAATTAGAATGATAAAGCAAGCTATCTCATTGAGTTGTTACAAGAGTCCAGGGAAACCACATTTAAGTTAAAAAATATTATCTATATACATATGACTGCTTATTATGTGCTTATTAGACGTCAGGCTCTGTCCTAAGTGCATTGTATTTTAACACATATGAGCCTCACGACTGCCTTATTAAGAAGAGTCTGTTACTAATATCCTCGTGTTCAATGTGAGTGAGAATTGCAGGAACTTCTCAGAGGTCACTAGCCAGAATGAGGCTGGTATTGAATGTACGTAATGGGTCCCAGAACCCACATTCTTCACCACCCCTCTGCTCTCCTGCTCAGTGAGTGCTAGTTGTTGCTTCGTTATTACTATCTTGCTACTGTTGGTGTTGTGACAGGGTCTTTTGGAGGCTAAGGGAGGCTCTAAGTCACTTTCTGTCTTTCAAGCTTCTGGTGGAAATGAGGAAATGCCAAAACAGGGTTTTTAAAAACATAGCGTATTTTAAATGTTTATATTTAACAAATTTACACTAGTAGTTATTTAGTTTAAAATACAAAAATGCAAACGCTCTCAGGAACAATAGACATAAGAGATAAGCCACTGGCCGAGTTTTCCCTGTGAAGCTTACGCCTCCCCAACACCCACACCAGGATCTTACCCAGAGAAGTGGCTTTGGAGTCTGGGGCTGGAATGAGAGGGAGTTGGGGCGGGGAAAGAGCATGAAAGCGGCTGGTGGGGTCTTGGCATGAAAAGCAAATGCTGAACATTCACTGTGTAAATATCAACATTTTAAGATCCTGGAAATACTGCCATCCATCTTTCTTTCTTTCTTTCTTTCTTTCTTTCTTTCTTTCCCCTTCCTTCCTTCCTTCCTTCCTTCCTTCCTTCCTTCCTATTTATTTTGAGAAAGAGAGAGAGTACACGTGACACATGCATGAGCAGGGGAGGGGCAGGGAGAGAGAACAGAGAGAATCCCAAGCAGGTTGCATGCTCAGCACAGGGCCCAACACGGGATTCTATCTCATGAACCATGAGATCATGACCTGAGCAGAAATCAAGAGTCCGATGCTTAACCAACTGAGCCACCCAGGCACCCCCATCCATTTCTTTATAAATGTACAGTTTTGTAGCTTGCTGTTATTTTAGATTCCAAGTAGAACTTTAAATTTTTGAACATGTGCCATCCTATTTAAACTTGGATATGCATGCTAAAATCACTACCACCTTTCCCCTACCTCTTTCCAAATAAAAATATAGAATACAATTCAGCAAGTATTTATTAGACAAACCCTATGTGTAAAGTGCTGTGCTTGAGGAAAGACATCAAAAACAGCCATTTGCTGAGCACATCATACATACTCTGCACCAGCATAAGCTTGGTGCTTCCCACACATTATGATTATTTAAACCTTATAACCACCCCGTGAGATCAGTGTATTCTTATCATCACCATTATACTGATGAGAAAATTGAGGCTCAAAGTGCAGGTCTATCAGATTCTAGGTCTGTTGGTCTACTGTTTAGACACTGCTCCTGTTGAAAGGCCCAAGTTGAAGTGATAGGTCAGACTGTCCCTTTATCTTTAAGTTTTGTCATCTGTCAAACATGAAAACTGGACAAGATTATTTCTAAGGTCCCTTTAAGATTCTAATTTGCTCTCCTTCATAAGGGTAGACATTTCATATAAACTGGAACTTTGTCTTTCAGATTGTGTTTTCCAATGGACTTCTACTTTTCTGCTTTTTTTTTTTGAAGCTTATAACCCATATAGAGAAAAATGTATACATCTTGATGAATGAACAGAATGAACACCCACATGTAACCAGCACCCAGAACAGATTACAGGCTTCTATTTTAGTTTCAGGGATAAAGTGCCACTAACTAATTTCATTTAACTAATATTCATTGAATATCTACACCATGCCAAAATATGATGTAGTGTCAAGAGAATGAGAAGGCACACCACATATTGGGAGGAAATACCTGCAAAAGGCATATCTGATAAAGGATCTGTACTCAGAATATATGAAGAACTCTTAAAAGCCAACAAGAAGGGGCACCTGCGTGGCTCAGTTGGCTAAGCATCTGACTCTTGATTTTGGCTCAGGTCATGATCTCGTGGTTCATGAGATCAGGCCCCACGCTGGACTCTGCGCTGAGCTTCGAACCTACTTGGGATCCTCTCTCTCCTTCTCTCTGTCCCTCCCCTGCTTGCACTCTCTCAAAATAAATAAATAAACATTAAAAAAATTTTTAAGTGAACAATAAGAAAACAAACAACCCTAGTTAAAAATATGTCAAAGACCTTAACAGACATCTTACCAGAGAATATATACAGATTGCAAATGGGCACATGAAAAGATACTCTGCATCATATGTCATCAGGGAAATGCAAATTAAAACAGTGAGATACCATGACAAACCTGTTAGGATAGCCAAAATCCAGAACACTGACACCACCAAAGGCTGGTGAGGATGTAGAGTGACAGAATTCTCATTCATTGCTGGTAGGAATACAAAATACTACAGTCACCATGAAAGCTAGTGTGGCTGTTTCTTACAAAATTAAGCATACCCTTACCATATAACCCAGCAATCATGTTCCTTAGTATTCACCCAAAGGAGTTGAAAACTTTATGCCAACACCAAAACCTGCACTGTGGTTTGTGGCAGCAATTTATTCCCAATTGTCCAAACTTGGACGCACCAAGATGTCCTTCCGTAGGTAAGTGGATAAGTACACTGCCACATCCAGACAAAGGAACATTAATCAGCACTAAAAATAAATAAGCTTTAAATCCATGAACAGATCTTGAGGAAACTTAAATGTGTATCACTACGTAAGAAGCCAATCTGAAAAGGCTATGTGTGGTATGATTCCAACTATATGACATTCTGTAGAAGGCAAAACTAGAGATAATAAAAGATCAGTGGTTGTCAGGGGTTAGGGGTAAGTTGGGGATGAATAGGGGAAACACAGAGGTTCTTTAAGGCAGTGAAACGATACTATAATGATGGGTCACATCATTATACATTTGTCAGAACCCTTAGAATATACATCACCAAAAGCAAACCTGAATATAAACCAAGGGCTTTGGGTGATTGTGATGTGTTGATGGGTCTTAACAAATGTACCACTCTGGTGGGGGATGTTGAAAATGAGGGAGGATTGGGGGCAGAGTGTATGTGAAATTCTATACTTTTGGCTCAGTTTTGCTATGAACCTTAAACTGTGTTCAAAATAGTTTATTTTTTTAAATGATGCAGAGTGAAAACTGACATTAGGAAACCCTAGTTCTAGGCTTGCCACTTTTAGACCTGGGACCAATTTCTCAATCCTTTCTGGAAAATGCAAAAATAAGTCTTTATAAGATCACATGCACCTTTTAGCTCTAGATCCTGTCTAGGTTCTTATATATAAGGATCTAGGTCCTTATATTAAGGACCTTAGATCATTCCGCAAAGCATTTTGCCCTTGCCTAACTGAATCCTCTTTATGTTTAATTTTCTCCTGTGACTCGATATATCAAGGACAATTCATGAGATTATATATGTCTAAAGTCTTTCCACAACTGTTAATAGTACAAAAGAGTGCAGACTACAAACAAAATTGTGAAGAAAGCAAACACGGCTTTATTCCCTTTTTTCTTTCTCTTCCCTTAACACCACTTCTGTCTCCAGGGATCCTAGCACCTCTGGATTCTTCCTCTGCCTTCATAAAGACCTGCTGTCAGGAAGGAGCTCCGTCATTCTCTATCACATACTTGCTTCACCCAGTTGGGGAGGATTCAATATGGCTCCTCTAGATGTGCTCCAAGGTGCTTGAACCAGCTCTGTAATGGTACTAGAGATGCAGACGTCTGTTCCCATGCCCCACTCCCTAACCAGACTCAAGCTCCTTAACAAAGAGAACCACATCTTCCTCTGAGCACAGGCTCAGTTTACAATTTTGAAGAAAGTCACTTCACGTTGACATGTCCATTGCTGGTAAAGCCTGCTTTGTTAGCTTACTGTGAAGTACATGTGATCCTTATTATTTACGGATTCTGTGTTTTCAAATTTTCCTACTCACTGACATGTATTTGTAACCTCACCAGCACTTTTGCGTTCATTCACGGGTATGTGCAGAGGCGACCTAAAGGTTGAGTCACTGAAACACATCTTCTCAGCTGGGGCCAAGCACGCCAATCGTGTCTATTTGTTTTCATTATGTTTCAGCTTATTTCAGTAGTGGAAACAAGTATCTGTTTTGTGCATGTGGTTCTTTTAGTGGCATTTTTTTTTTTTTTTTTGCATTTTTGTGCCCTTTTTGGTGATTTTGCTGTTTAAAAGGATTCAAGTACAGCACAGAAGGGCTGTCTAGTGCTCATCAGCACAAGAAGGCTGTGATATGTGTGATGGAGAAAATATGTGTGTTAGATAAGCTTCATTCAGGCATGAGCTCAGGTGCTGTTGGTGAAGTTCACTGTTAACAAATCAACAACATATACTCAGTGAGGTGGCCTTAAACAGAACACATATAAAATAAGGTTATATACTGATCAGTTGATAAAAATGTGACCAGAGGCTTGCAGGAACCTAACTGGACATTTCCCCTAGGAGTCAGGGTTCAGTATTTTCTAATTCAGTATTCTGATTTTAAAGAACAAAATACTATCAATAAGGAAAATCAACTGCATGTGCATTTTTACAAGGAGAAAAGGCCTGAATCTCTTATAGGAATCCAATGACCATCACAAAAAAGTGGGTTTATTTGGTGGACAAAGAAGGTAGAGAGAGTGGCCAGTCCCAGGGACCCTGAATTCATGTTCCTCCCCTGAGTGCACACAGTTTAAAACATTCTGCTCACTTGTCCCTGAAACCTTTTCCAGAAAAATTAGAAGAGCAACCAGGTATCTTACTACTTTCCAGGATATGATTTTACTGTGAAAAACCTAAACTTCATGTTAAAGTAAAAACCAATTGTTTTCAACACTTAACTCTATTAGAACAGTAATAAGTAATTGGCTTTTTAAACAACTTATTATGAGGAAGACAAAGTAACTCTTACTTAACCCTCAGATGTGCAGTACTCTAAATTCAGATTCTTTATTAAAGACCAAAATACCAATTAAGTATTAAAATATGAATTGTACTGAAGCACCAGAGAACTCATCAGATGATTAATATTGAGCAAAACAACTCTTTACTGTTCAATAAATTTAAAGAAAAAGGCATCAAAATTTGCTACTTGTAACTTGAATCCTAGGTTCATTAATTTCGCATGCTTTTTTCCTCAAAATGACATAAAAGATGAGGGCAGTAACGTTAAAAACAAACAGAAAAAATAAAAATTATAAACAGCTGTTGCAATAATTCAACCAAATAGTTAAGATAAGTGGCATATTAGTTTCCATGGCCACTATAACAAATTACCACAACTTGGTGACTTAAAACAATAGAAACAAATTCTCTCAAAGTTCTGGAGACCAGAAGTCCAAAATCAGGGGCGCCTGGGTGGCTTAGGGAATTAAAGCATCTGACTCTTGGTTTCAGCTCAGTTCGTGATTTCACAGTTCATGGGATTGAGATCTAAGTGGGGCTTTGCAGCTTCGTGCTGACAGCACGGAGTCTGCTTGGGATTCTCTCTCCCTCTCTCCCTGCCCCTCCCCTGCTCACACACACTCTCTCTCAAAATAAATAAATAAACTTCAAAAACAAAAACAAAATCAGTCTCACTTGGCTGAAATCAAGGTGTCATCAGGGCCATGCTCTCTCCAAAGGTTCCAAAAGAGAAACCATTCTGTATCTCTTCCAACGTCTGGTGGCTTATGGCAGTCCTTGGCTTGTCACCTCATCACTCTGGGGTCTCATTGGTTTCTCTTCCATGTGTGCCAAATCTCCTTCCTCCTTTTATCAGGATGCATATGACTGCATTTATGGTCTGCGTGGATAATCCAGGATGATCTCCCTATCTCAACTTCCTTAACTGAATGACATCTTCAGAGTCCTTTTTTGCCATTTAAGGTGACCTTCACAAGTCCCAAAGATTAGGACATGGATATCTTTGGTGGGATGTACTGGTCAGCCTACCTAAACTTAATATTAACTGTGTCTATGCACGAGTGACCTAACATAATGAAAAACTTAAGGGAAGTGCCTCTAAGAACAGCTGCTTTTGACCTGAGCCCCCCATACTTCACGGTCAGTTATGATTCTTTTATAGGAATGATGACGATGAGAGGGGGAACATTACTAAGCATCTGTCATGTACCTGTTCCTGTTCTAAGTCCCATACATTGCCTCACAGAATCCTCAAAACTACTGTAGGAGGTAGAGCCATCATATTTCCTTATTCTACAGATGCGGAGCTGGAGGGCACTAAATCCATGTGAAGAGAGAGAGCCAGGATTCAGAACTAAGGGTGTCCATTCCCTGACCCTGCCTCTTTCACTGGGAGTATACCCTGGCTCCCTGGAAAAGAGTGTCTCACAGGCAGAAGCAAGTGCCATCGCTGCAGCCGTACAAAGAAGCCTCTCCTACAAACTGGTATGTGAAGTCCAGCTTCATGAGTTCCATATTACCATAAAATAAGATACTGCAGTAAGAAAATAAAAATCTCCTTTTAAGTTGCTCATGATGGGGTCTCCTGGGTGGCTCAGTCGGTTGAGCATACGAGTTCGGCTCAGGTCATGATCTCGCGGTTTGTGGGTTCCAGCCCTGCGTCAGGCTCTGTGCTGACAGCTCAGAGCCTGGAGCCTGCTTTGGATTCTGTGTCTCCCTCTCTCTCTGCCCTTCCCCCGCTCGCATTCTGTCTCTCCCTCTCTCTGTCTCTCAATAATAAATAAATGTTAAAAAAAAATTTAAGTTGCTCATGATGGCATAGCTGTTCAGGAGATCATTTCAAGTTGACATGAACATTCAGGCAAATCTCACCTTTCTGAAGGTGAATGAAGTCCATCTAACATACCAACTCCCTTCAATTTGGGATCCTAGGAATTTCTGTGAATAGCTATTGATGGCCATTGGCGCTGAGCCCGTGGGGATTACTGATGTTCACAGAATAGCGGGTTGCAGAAGCTGCAGATTCTTTTATATTTTGTTTTAACAGTGTAGGGGCAGGAGGGACTCAGTAAATGCCTGTAATCAAGATGCCCAGTGATATAAGCCAGACTTACTGCTCAAATGGAGTAAATGGCCTATAAAATGATTTTTCTTCTGAGCCAAATGTTGCACTCACTATCCTGGGACACACTGCCTCCAAACCTGGGCTCACACTGCTCTTCTCATCTCGATTCCTACCTCCCTCTAGCCCTCCATCATCACATATTGAGTACCTAAGGTATGCAGTACATTGTACATACCAAGGTATGCAGTACCTTGGTATGGTGCTGCCCATACCAAGGCAATAGGGTAGGATTTCTCCCAATGGTGGACCCTGGAGTTAAGTAACAGAAAAAGAACAGTAGCCAGTTTATCCCAACCCTCTTACATTGGTGAGAGTTAGTCATTGATTTATTCATTCATTCAACAAATATTTATTGGGCATCTCTGCATTCCATGCCCTTAAGGAAGTAAAAAATAAAAAATAAAAAATAAAATAAAAAGATAAAAAAGGCATCTAACCCAGACTGAGAGAGAGGGTAGTGAATGCTTCGAGGAGGAATTATAGACTTTGTGTCATCTGAAAGGTGAGGAGGAATTATCTAGATCCAGTTAGAGGAGGGTTTCCAGGCAGTAGAGTAGTTGGGTAAGGCTGGGTCTGGGGGAGCCAGGGAAGGAGTGGTGAAAGATAAGGGTGGGGAGTTAGGGGCAGAACTGGGAGGGGCTCGAAGCCATGTAGAGAATTCCAGACTTTATCCCAAGGAGGAATGTCTTACGAATTGAATATTATGATCTGCGTATGTCCCATTCTTTCAGCTACCACGTGGTCCAAGATTGCTGCCAGAACTCATCTATCATGCCCACATTACAGGTAGCAAAACAGCAGAATGGAGAAAAGAATGTTGAAGGCTGAGTCAGAAAAATCCTTACATCTTCCATACAACATTGTTGTTTATATCTCATTGGCCAAAGCACATGGCTACACTTATTGACAAGGAAGAGAGGGAAATATATATTCTAGCTGAGTACCTTGCTACCCTTATCCAAATATCTGGAATGGATATTTGGCAAATGATCAGATGTCTCTGTCACAGCCATCAATCAAATGAGACAAGGTCAGGATATCCTAATCCTCCAGGATGGGTGTCAAGGAACACCGTGGACATTGATGTGCCACCCAGGTCCCCTTTGATGAAGGACTTGCCTCAGCTGTATGGAGTGTTATCAGCAGAGAGCCTTCATCTGTCAGCACCTCCAGAAGAGCCTCTTCACCCAACGAACCCAGACAGCCTATACTCAGTGACTGTTGATGCAGGACTATAAAGGCATGCCCATCTTGATCCAGCTGATGACAACCAACGTGGGAGTTTGGCAACTCAGGACTAGCTTCAATTTTTCCCATGGAGTTGGCCAAGGCTCTTGTTAGACCACATTGTAGCCCGGACTTTCCCTCTGCCCACTCCGGCTTTCTTCTCTTCCCTTCCACAATTGGATGTCATGGCCACTCTGTAATAAACATCCTGTATGCCAAACTCTTATCTCAGAGTCTGCTTTGCAGACAACCCAGCCTGTGGCAAGGAGGGAAGATATATCTACCTGGAGCCAGGTGTCAGAAACTGTATCTACTGAGAATAGAATGGGCTGAAAAGATGGAGAAATGCCCCTGTATGCACCTTTCCTTTATTGCATCTTCTGCCTGCTTCTCATGGCTGCCAGTATGCACGTTATATAGCATCCTCTATATCCCTTCCACTGTGTAACTATCCATTTAGGTTTGGATAACTAGATTCTCAAAGTTGCTCAAGTTTGAAGTGTTTGAATAAAAGCAAATATTGGACGAAAGCTGGGTCTTCCCAGACCCAAAGTGCAGGAGTGTCCTCATGGCAGAACTTCTGCCATGGCTAACTATGGTTAGAGCCCTTTTTTGTTTCTTTCTTGGTTCTTGGGTAGGCCCCAGATAGGTGAGATGTGACTTCAAATGCAGTAAGTTAAGGGAAGGAAAAAAAAAACAACAACAACTATGCGGTGGCATTTCTTATGCTAACTCGAGCCAATTTTCCTTGCCCTTTTTGGTACTTGTGGAATTTAGTTTAAAAGCAGCCTCTCTTCACAGCCTCCCTTCACAGAATGCCCTTCGTCTGGCATTCTATCCGCATGTTTCTGAGAGCTTGTCCACATAAAGGTTCACTCAGGATGGACAGAGATCACCTGGGCTCCTTGCTGTGTGTGAGAGGTGCTCATGATATAGGGAAGGAAATGGCCAAGAGATGCCAGAACTTCACCAGCCAGTTCTCGGGCTTTACCCCACCATGGTAATGCCTCCTAGCCAGTGTGCACGAGCGATCTGCCAACATTAGACTGCACCAAAAACTTAGTAGTTAGAAATGTTTTTGTTTTCATTTCCATGACTCGGAGTAACCATTATTCATATAGTACTTATGAATGTACCCAGTTCTGAGAAAAAAAGAGAGAGAGAAATTTATGGCAAGAAAAGGGAACTTTGCCATCCATTTTTAGGGGAGTTTAACTTCTAGGTTAGTAAGCTGCAGATGTTAGCGACACGAGTCTGCATGCTGTGTGATTTTTGAAGCTTCCCTATTCACAGATCTTTCTGGCTTTTCCCGTTTGTCTCTGTCAACAATTGACACTGCAGTCTTTTTTCATCTGGGGCTTAAAAAATTGAATTTGTGATAGCACCTTCAGTCACAAAAGCACTTTTCAGGGCCGGGGGTTGAGCAGTCCATACCAATTTTTTCTCAGTTTACGTTTGTGAAAAGTGCAAGGAAAAGATCATTTCCATTTGAAAAACATTAACTGAACTCACAGAAATGTGTAAATACATTTATATAAAGACTTTTACCCGGGCTCCTGGGTGGCTCAGTCAGTTAAGCGTCCGACTTCAGCTCAGGTCATGATGACATGGTTCATGGGTTTGAGCCCGCATTGGGCTCTATGCTAACAGCTGCTTCGGATTCTGTATCTCCCTGTCTCTCTGCCTCTCCCCCACTTGCGCTCTGTCTCTGTCTCTCTCAAAAATAAACATTAAAAAAAAAGACTTTTATTCATCTTTGAATCTTCCAGGGCCTGCCACCTGGAGTATGGTAGACCCTAAATGTTTGTTGAACGAATACATGAATGAGCGAAGTGAGGAAGTGAATGGTTGTTGAGCAAATAAGTGAACATGAGCTCAAGAAGCTTCCTTGGGTAAGGATGTAAGAGGTACACAAAAGGAATAATACAGAAAAGATCAAGTGCTTTCGTGAGAAGGAACAATCACATCAAGTGAAGTCAGTGATGCCCAGTCCTGGCTGCCATGGTACAGTTCCCACAAGGGCTTGAAAGATCTCAGAGCCCAACCTGTTAAATCAGTCTTGGAGGATGGACCCAAGCGTTGGTAATTATTAAAGTTCTTCAGGAGATTCCAATTTCAGCCCTTCGAGACCCACTGGGACAGAAAGGTCAGGAAGGAATTCATAGAGGAAGTAGTTTTTGTGAATACCCTTTTAAGGATGGATTGAGTTTTGACTCGTAAAAATGAGCAGGAATTGGGGAAGATGTCCTGACTTCTCGCCCTCCCAGCCACAATTCCAGCTGGTCTATTTTACCTAACCCAGACAGATGTTAGCAACTGGTAAGGGGGCCCCTGGCAGCTAAGTGGCTTTCTCCCCTCTGGACCATATGAGATCGTGGCCACCAGTGTCTCAGGGACTCAGGTAAGCTAGCCCTCAGGGACTGTCCACCCTAGGGGAATGTCTGTATCCACTCGTGTAGCCCAACTCAAGCACTGCAACGGGAGGTTGATGCCACTCTATCCCTGAGGTTGAGAACTCACGAAAAGATGGGAAACATAAAAAGCCTCCTTCCTGTAGTGCCTTCACAGGGATCTAACAAACTACTCTTGGCTCCACTGCCAGCCCTCGGGACAGAGACCATGGGGCTTTCTAGTGCTCTTGGAAATGATACTACAGAGGGTTCTTAGCAGCTATACCTGAGCCCCAAGGAACAAAGGAAAATAATACGTCAGAGAAGGACAACAGCTAGAGAGAGAGAGAGAGAGAGAGAGAGATGATAAAGCAATTAGAACACAAAACATAAAGGCTCAAAAAAATTACCACCACTGGAGGAGATAGTCTATAAATAAATAAGAGAAGCTGATGAGATTTAAGAAAAGTCTTGGAGTGCCTGGGTAGCTCAGTCAGTTAAGTGTCCGACTCCTGATTTCAGCTCAGGTCATGTTCTCCTGGTGTGTGGGACTGACCCCTGAGTCCGGCTGACAGTGTGGAGCTTGTTTGGGATCCTCTCTCTCCCTCTCTCTCTGCCCCTCCCCTGTTCTCACATGCTCTCTTTCTCTCTCTCTCAAAATAAATAAACTTAAAAAAAAAAAAGTCTTCAAAAGACAGCCTGGAATTTATTTTTTATAAAGTTTTTTTTTTTTTTTTTTAGTGTTTATTTAGTTTTGAGACAGAGAGAGACAGAGCATGAATGGGGGAGGGCCAGAGAGAGGGAGACACATAATCTGAAACAGGCTCCAGGCTCTGAGCTGTCAGCACAGAGCCCGACGCGGGGCTCAAACTCACGGACCGCGAGATTATCACCTGAGCCACAGTTGGCCGCTTAACCGACTGAGCCACCCAGGCGCCCTGGAGACAGCCTGGAATTTAAACAATATGATTTCCAAATTACAGCAATTGGATTAGGTAATATGAGTAGGATAGTCAGTGGTGAGACTCTATCGGGTTCACAGGTAAAAAGAACAAGGAAGGAGAATCAGGTTGGCACTTCACTCAGCTGAATGGGAAGCTAGGTGCATAACATTTATGGACCTTTGAGAGCAAAGGACTGCAGCCTAAAATTCTTATTTGAAGAATTAAAAAATTCAACAAAATTGATAACCCCCTCTCAAGTCTGATGAAAGAGAGAACAAAAAAGAAACAACAGAGGGAATGAAAAAGAGCCATCATCACAGATACAGAAGAGATTAAAATAATTATAATAGTTGATTATATAGCTAATTCTATGACAATAAATGTGAAGATCTAGAGGAAATTACCAAAATCAATCCAAGAAGTGAAAACATGAATGACTAATTATAGTGAGAGAGAGGAGAAAGATATTAAAGTTTTCTACCATTAAAAAGGGTATCAGGACAGATGGTTCCACAGCTCAGTTTTCTAATCTTCAAAGAACAGATAATTTCGATGTTAATTAACTTACTATAAACCATGGGGAAAAAAATGAAGGCTTCTCAATTTATTTTATGAAGCAGGCATAATTTTAATACTGAAATCTGATTAGGATAATACATAAAAGGAAACTGTAGGCCAATCTTACTTACAGCTATAGATGCCCAAATTCTAAATAAAATATTAACAAATAAAATGTAGTGACGTGGCCAAAGAATAATACACTGTAACTAAGTAGAATTTAGTCTAGAATTACAAAGCACAACATCAAGAAATCTATCAACATAAATATCTCCATCAATAAATTAAAGGTGAAAAAGCTTATCATGCTATCAATAGTTCCTGAAAAGGTATTTGATAAAATTCAGCTGCCATGCCTATTTAAGCTTTATGGAAAATAAGAATAAAATGACAGTTGTTAGATATAATAAAGTTTCTATCAAAAACCAATAGCTAATATCATTCTAATTGGAAAAATACCAAAAGCATTTCAACTAAAATCAAGAACCAGACAAGAATGCTCACTATTGCCATTTTAATTAAATATTTTCCTAGAGATTTAGAGAGTCAGACAAATATAATAAGGTAAGAAAATGAAGTGATTCGTATAAATTTTGAAAAAAGTATTGGAATATTTCTTTTTGCTCATGGTTCTCTCTTTTTTTCCAGATTTACACCTGCTATTACTATTTAACTTTGCCTTGGATATGTTTAGTAAATACAGGAAGAACATAAAGTTAAGTAATTGATATGAATATTTGACAATATTTTCTTGACATGAAAATGTCATGACATTTCATGACATGTCATGAATGACATGATTGCACTATTAGAAAGCCTAGGACACTGTAGTTTAAGAAACAAAAAACAAAACAACAACAACAAAAAACCCTCAAATTAATGAGGAATATGGTAACACAGCAAGACCTACAACAATGCACACAAAAATTAGTCACTTCTCCATACTATGGTATGTTCATCAAAAACTAGAAATGAGAAAAAAACTCAATTAATTTTAGTGTCAAAATCTTTAAAATATTGAAGGAAGAATATAAAAGAAAGGTAGAGAAATATGTGAAAAAAAAAGAAATAAAACGTGAATAAATGTTAACACCATTTGTTCAGGAGAGTTAATATCACAAAAAATTTATTCTCCCCCAAAATATAAACATAATGCAATCTCAATCATAATCCCAGAAGGTTTTGGATTGTAAATAGATTTTATTTTGAAGTATAGTATAGATACAGAAAAGCACTCAAATCATAAATGTGCCCTTGTAACTAACATCTCCATAAAGAAATACAGTACAACCAGTACCCCAGAACTCCGTCATCATGCCTCCTTCTGGTCCATACCTCCCACTCAGGGGACCTACTGTCTTGACTCTTAATACCATTGACTTATTTTGCTTTCAGCAGTTTTGTTTCTTAATTGGATAAATGCACTTAAAATCTACATGGAGGCACAAATGTCCAGAAAAGAAGAAAAATAGGAAAAAGTGTAATGCTTTGGGAGGATTAACATTTTCAGATATCAGAACACTCCAAAAAACCATTGTCATCAAATCAAATCATTGTGTATTAGTACACGAAGAGAAGAAGGAGAGGAACAGGATAGGGGATTGAAAAAAATCAATCCCAGGACAGGAGAGCATTTACATGACAAAGCTGATCATTTAGGTCATCAGGGAAAATGATACTAGTTCAACTTACTATTCTCCAAAAGAACAAACTGAATCCCATCTTATGCCATAGATAAAAACATTTTTAGATACATTAAGGACTTGTTACATTTATATAAAATAAGATAGTAAATAGTTTAGAAGAAAAATCTAGGTTAATACATGGATCGGAGATGGGATGGGAAACTCCGAACCTCTGAAAGAAAAGACACATTTGACTGATTTAAATTGGAAATGCTTGGCAAAATATGATAGCCAAGTGATGATAGGTTTTGGGGGTGGGAGGAGAGTTATACAGATGACAGAGAAATGACAAATAACAATAAGATAAGAAGAGCTTACTTCGCTTACGTTTCTTGAAAAACTAATGGATCCAATTCACAATCCATGTCAACACATCTTAAACTACCCTTGTTCACTGTTTAACTTTGGAGAAATGAGAATGTTTAGAAAGAGAGAGACATGGTGGTTGCACAAGGCAGTGAATGTAACTAAATGCCACTGAATTGTTGCCTTTAAGTTGTCAATTTTAGCTTATGTGAATTTCACCTCAGCAAATTATTTAGAAAAAAATACCCTCTGTCTCCCAGCCTGAAACTTTTGTATCTATCTCACTCTCAACTCTACCAAAAATGTTCCTCCCTGTGCAGGCCATAAACCCCTTCTGAGGTTCCCTCTCTCTTCTTCCCATGTTTCTGGTCCTGTGTCTCTGTACCCCCTCTCCCTAATCCAGATCTCAGAATCCTGGGTCACAGTCTGGCAAACACAGAATTCTGTTAGGGAAGCTCGGGGTGAGGGGAGGGACACATTTTCCCTTAACAGGTGGTTGGGAATGGATGAGGGAAGGCTGGGATTACTCATGAGTAAATTCTGTCCCCTTCACATATGTGAGTCTAAGGTAATCTGGGGACAGGCCGCCTTCAGCAGTCTGCCTTCCCCCCACACCCTGAGCCCCTGCCCCCTTCTGTCACCACAGTTGTTCTCAGCCCTGGAAAGTCAATGCCTTGTGGCTGGGAGCCCCAGTCTAGGTTACTTTGGATGGGGGCAGTGTACCTCCAGCCCCGTCTGCCTTTGGCAGCCTCAGTCTTACAGAACAGGTGGTTTTGTTGATTTTTTTGCCATTTGATACACAAAATTGTACCCTTTACTGAAACAGCCCCAGAGCTCAAGCACAAGTACAGGCACAGTGAGATGGCATTTAATTAAGATACAGAAAATATAAGCAGTAGACATCATGAAGGAGCAGCAAATTGCCGCAAAATAAACATTCCAGCAGCCACTGCCATTTGGCTGCTCAGTGACAGAGAGGACAGGGAGACAGAAGTGTCCCTGGCTGATCTGCTCATCCTGCTCACCTACAGCAGCTTGGGAAGGCAGGAACCGGACCTGTCTGCAGGGTCTGGGGCCCCAAGGCTCCAAAATGGATAACTCCACAGCTGCCTCTCCTCCTCTACCCTTAATGGGGGTGCATTTCCCTGGGCTCTTCACATAGGTCAGCTGTGTTTTAGGGAATCACTCTACTTACAGTATTACCAATATCATAGAAAATTTTGGAAAGCCATTATGGCACAGTAAAAAGAACTTTCCACTACCTGTCCCCTCCCCCCCCTTTTTTTAAAAGTCAAATTAACTTGGCTTCAAAGCCTGGCTCTGTCATCAATTGTGTTCAATGTGCACAAATCACATGAATTTTCTAGATTTCGTTTGCTTGTCTCTGGGGCCAGGTAATTGGTTAGAATAATATAAAAGATTTATTGGGAGTCTTAATTCGCAGGGGACATAAATATGAAATGGTTGTGTTTTTCCTAAAATTTCTCCCAAACTGTACTTAGGTCAAACCCTCCATTTCTGGCTGAGGAGAAGCAACTTTTACAGATCAGTTCCCTAGTGTTTCAGTCACCTTTTTATTATTAAAGTTACTTTTAGTCATTAAGATTTTGCCTTGTTCCTTTTAAAATTTCAGTCTTCTATCCATTTCAAATAGTTTTCCTTCCCTTTTAGGATTGTCAGATAAAATGTAGAATGCCCAGTAAATTACAATTTTAGACGAATAATTTTTTTGTGTAAGGATATCTCATATAATTTCTTTCTTAAATCTGACAGTCCTGCACTTTCTCCCAAGCACAGGATATACTTTGGCTTTAGAAAAGTGGCTCCCAATTCAGGGAACCACTACTCATTAACAATTTCAATGCCTATACGGTATATTGTCAGTGATACGGTAATAGCATTGTATGGTGTCAGATGGTAGCTAGACTTTTGGACAACATAGCATAACGTAGAGGAAGTTGAATGGCCACGTTGTACACCTGAAACTAATATGACATTGTGTGTCAACTATACTCAAAATAATCTTTGTTTTGTTTGTTTTTGTTTGTTTGTTTGTTTGTTTGTTTTTTTAAATTATTTTAGAGAGAGAGAGACTAAGAGTGCAATGGAGGGACAGAGAGAAGGAGAGAGAGAATCTTGAGCAGGCTTCATGCTTAGCACGGAGCCCTACAAGGGGTTTGATCCCACAACCCTGATGTCATGACCTGAGCCAAAATCAAGAGTCGGATGCTTAACTGACTGAGCCATTCAGGTGCCCCGAAAATATTTTTTTTTTTAAAGAAGGAAAATGAATGAACTTCTTTAGACATAAGACAAGTATAGGATAGTTGTTGCTATTCCCAAAGGGAGAAATTAGAAGAAAAAATGTACCAGTCCCAAGCAAGTTTTACATTGAGCAGGGGATAGGGGTGCCTGAGTGGCTCAGTCGGTTAAGCATCCGACTTCAGCTCAGGTCATGATCTCACGGCCGGTGAGTTTGAGCCCCGCGTCAGGCTCTGTAGTGACAGCTCAGAGCCTGGAGCCTGCTTCGGATTCTGTGTCTCCTTCTCTCTCTGCCCCTCCCTCACTCGCACTCTGTCTCTTAAAAATAAATAAATATTTTTTAAAAATTTTAAATTGAGTAGGGCACATTTCATCAAAAGTCAAAGCTTAAAAAAATAAATAAATAAAACTTCAATACGTGGGTTCCACTCCAGACCAGATCAGTTACATCGGAATATCTTGGCTTATCAAGAATTTTATTTTAAATTCCCCAAGGGATTCTATTGTGCAACCAGGGTTGAAACTATTGCTAGGGTGAGGGTGGTCTGGCTTCCTCTTGTCCTGCCAACATCTTCTCCTTCCCAGCATGCATTGCTTTGGTGTTGCAGGGAGGAGAAAGGGGAGTCAGGTCTCGTCTTACCAGACTGCCTGTTGTCAGCTAGTAACTTTTTCTGTTGGTCACCCCAGCTCCTCCATTTGACACTGACAGTCCATTCGTTCCCTGTGTATGGCAGGTGTCCAATATGGATTCTCCCGTGAGGTACATTTGTTGGTTCTTTGGTGGGCCCTGTGAGGGTCTTTCTTCTGCCTGGTCCCTGGTGTGGGGATGAGATATTAGTTTGCCTTCTCCAAACCAGTCACTTGCTGTTGAGTCCCCACCCCTGACTAGCCTTCCAAGGGGGAGGATACTGGCAAGATCACATAAACCACACCACCTTGTGCAGGGACCAGTTGACCAGCAGGGCTTGTCTCAGTAAGCCTGTGGGGTCTCAGCTGGCCTCCAATGCCAGAGTTCTCTGAACTTTTAGAAGTGGGATACTTAGGGGCACCTGGGTGGCTCAGTCATTTAAGCATCTGACTCTTGATCTCCACTCAGGTCATGAGATTAAGCCCTGCATTGAGCTCTGCACGGACAGCATGGAGCCTGATTGGGATTCTCTCTCTCCCTCTCTCAAAATAAATAAACTTAAAAAAAAAAAAAAAGTGGGATACTTAGCACTTGATCTCCGGTGAGGGCCCTGGTTCCCAATCCCAGGATTCCCTCTGCACCCACCGCCGTGTTACGGGCATCACAGCTAATGTTTGTTGAGATTTTCCATGTGCCAGGGGCTGTGCTCAGCTGTTTCAATCACGACCACTTTTAATCCTCACAACGGGGCAAGGAGTTAGGAATCATTTCCTCACTTTCAGATAAGTAAATTGTGGCTAAGAGAGTTTAAGTAATTTGCTGAAGGTCATCCAGCTAATAAGAATCAGAGCTCAAACTTGACTCCAAAGACCTTGCTTTTGCCACCGTAATTTATAATACTTAGTCCCACCATGATATAATTTGTGTGTGAAACTTCTCTGTGTGTCTAGCACACAGCAGGCACTCAGCAGATATTAGTTCTCTTCCTAGATAACCCTCAAACTGTCACCAAGCACACTGTTATAATGTTCCATCCCTGTTACTGAGAAACAATTTAAAGCTTTTTTCATCACCCTCATGTATTAATCTGTTAATTAATTCACTCATTTAAAGCATATCATATGTGCCTGGATCTATGCTTCTACTTAGAAGATAAAAATAATTTAGCATTAGTTTTTTGTGGCTGCCACAACAAGTCAGCACAAAGTCAGTCTCTATTTTTTTTAAGTTTTTATTTAGATTCCAGTTAGTTAACGTACAGTGTTATATTAGTTTCAGGTGTAGAATTTAGTGATTCAGCCCTTCCATACAACATCTGGTACTCATCACAAGCACACTTCTTAATCCCCATCATCTATTTCACCCACCCCCCTTCCCACCTCCGCCCTGGTAACCATCAGTTTGTTCTCTATAGTTGAGTCTGTTTCTTGGCCTCTCTCTTTTTTCTTTTCCTTTTGCTCATTTGTTTTGTTTCTCAAGTTCCACATATAAGGGAGATCATATGGTATTTGTCTTTCTCTGACTGACTTATCTATGTTGGTATTATGTTCTCTAGCTCCATCCATGTTGTTGTAAATGGCAAGATTTCATTCTTTTTTTTTATTGCTGAATAATATTCCATTGTATAAATATACTACTTTTTCTTTATCCATTCATCAGTCAAACTCGGTCACTTTAAACAACAAAGATTTATTCTCTCACTGTTCTGGAGGCTGGAAGTCTGAAAACAAGATGTCGGGAGGGCCGCACACCTTCTAAAGATTCTGAGGGAATATCTTTCTTTGACTCTTCACCCCATCAGTGTGAGTAATGGGGAGTTTCTGAAGGATTTGAAACAAGGAAGAGTGACATGATGAGATGTTAGAAATACCACTCTGGAGTGAGGTCGGGGAGACAGGAAGGGAAGTTAGCAGGTAGCCTGGAACTTCTAAGATTTCATAGACTACTACTGCTATTATGGCTAGTAATATAATGATAGCAATAGCATTATTTAAATTTGTCACCTTTAATATTTTTGCCAAATTAGGATTAAAGGGAAAACAAGATTATTTAAGATTTTATTTATTTTTGTTTTGTTTTGTTGTAAGATTTTGTTTTTAATGAAACACATTTTCATACCAAAAAAGTATGAAGGACAATCTCAGATTAGAGGTGAGTTCTTTGTTTGTTTGTTTGTTTGTTTATAGCTTTTTTTTATTATGGTAAAATATACATGACATAAAATTTACAATTTAACCACTTTATGTGTACAGTTTTGTGGTATTAAGTACACACACACATTGTATGACATTCACCATCATCCCTCTCCAGAACTTTTTCATCTTCCCCAGCTGAAACTCTGACCCTCTTAAAGGCTGACTCTCCCATCCCCCATTCCTCCAATTCCTGGAAGCCATCATTGCACTTTGTCTCTGTGAGTTGGACTATTCCAGGTACCTAATACAGATGGAATCGTACGATATCTGTCCCTTTCTGGCTGGCATATTTCACTTAGCATAATGTTTTCAAGGTTCACCCATGTTGTAACGTGTCTCAATTTCCTTTTTTAAGGCCGAATAATATTCCATCATATGTACATATTCCATGTTTTGTTTAGCATTCATCTGTAGATGGACAGTGAGTTTGTTTCCACCTTTTGGCTATTGTGAATAATGCTGTTATGAATATGGATGTACAAATATCTATTTGAGTCCCTGCTTTCAGTTCTTTAGGGCATCTGCTCAGCTGTAGACTGCTGGATCCTATGGGAATTCTATGTTTAATTTTCTGAAGAGCCCTCATACGTTTTCCACAGTGGCTGCACTATTTTACATTCTTTCCAGCAATGCACAAGGCTTCTAATTTCATCACAAATTTCCATATCCTCACCAGCACTTATTATTTTTTATATATATATTTTAATGGTGGCCGTCTGAATGAGTGTGAAGTGGCATCTCATTGTGGTTTTGATTTGTATTTCTCTAATGATTAGTGATGCCAAACATCTTTTTATGTGTTTATTGGTCATTTGTACATCTTTGGAAAAGTGCCTGTTCAAGTATTTACCCATTTTTTAATTGAGTTGTTTGTTGTTGTTGAGCTACAGCACTTCTTTCTCCAATTCCATGGGTTGCCTTTCATTCTGTTGTTAGTGTCCTTTGACAGCACAAAAGTTTTTCATTCTGAAGTCCGATTTTCACTTTTTTTTCTTTTGTTGTCTGTGCCTTTAACATCATATCCAAAAAGCATCTTTGTCAAATCCAGTGTCATGAAGCTTTTCCCTATGTTTTCTTCTAAGAGTTTTATAGTTTTACTTTTATATTTAGATCCTTAATCCCCTTTGGATTAATTCTGGTATATGGTGTAAGGCTAGGGTCCCACTTCATTTTTTAACATGAGGATATTCAGTTTTGAATTCTCTATTGTAAACAAAATTAGACTTATGGGGAAAATTGCTCCATTGTCTTTAACTTTATTTGTCCCTTCAGATTGGTACAAATTTCACTAGGGTCTGTGGAATGATACTTGGAAACTCCAGTCTAGGAGAAAGACAATGATGGCCTGAACTAGACCTGAGGAGTGGGGTGGGGTGGGGTGGGGTAGGGTGGGAGAGGTGGGGCTCAATTTGAGAACTTTCTGTAATGCAGAATGGATGGGATGTCATGGCTCATGGTATATGGAATGTGATGAAATTCGGGCAGATGTCTGTTTGAGTGACAGGGAAAATCATATTGCCTTTAATAGTTGAAGATAAAATAAACCTTAAAACTGGCAGCCACATTATAATCCCTCTTGAAGAGCAAAGAAATTTTGGAGAGCCTGGGTGGCTCAGTTGGTTAAGCATCTGACCCTTGATTTCAGCTCAGATCATGAACTCATGGAGATAAGCTCCATATCGGGTTTTTCACTGAGCACTGAGTGTGTGAAGCCTGCTTGGGATTATCTCTCCCTGCCCTTCTCCCCTCAAAATAAATAAATAAAGTTACAAAAAAAAAAAGAGCAAAGAAATTTCTGTTTAGGAAACATCTCTAGTCATTCATTGGGGGGTGGAAGGAATAAACCTAAGCCTTGGTCTCAAGAAGACAGGGCAAGGGAAGGGTGAACTCATTTGCAAAGGAAATGAGAATATTTTAGTTTAATAGAACAGGCGCAGAGGGAGAGGTGAGGGACCCAGGAAGAGGAGGGAGAATAAAGAAGATGCAAGGAAGTTGGGACTGGAGGAAGGTGTTGAGTATGATGGTGGAAATTGTGCCTAAGGGGGAAAGAGAGCCAGATTGGAAGGGTTGCGCAGAGACTTGGAAGAGCATGTTAATATCTCATGTTGCTTGTTGTTCCTTGTGATCTGTAGCCACCTATACTAGCCTCAATTTCCAGTAACCATCTGCACAGACTGTGCCTTGTGGTACTAGTTCTTTGGGAAGACGAGTCAAAGAAAAAGGGAATAGGTACCTTTATAGATCGAAAATAGAAGATTGGTAAGTGAGGTGCAAAAAAAAGCTCTTTTCTCCCCATTAAACAAAATGTTGCTCTTTGCAAGCCTGAACTGATCTCTGTGGCAGTCGGAATGCATAACGCTGATGAGCGTACAGTTGGTCCCTCCTCATCTCTGAAACAATCACTGAGACAGAGAGGTGAGGTTATGCTCTCATATGACACGGCCTACCCCTGAGGTTAGGAGCAGGGCCGACCCACCTACCACACCATCTGGGGATGGTCCCTCCTTCAAGTAGGTGTACATGCCCTTGCTGTCAGCATTTCCTTCTCCTACCAACCTGCTGAATAGTTGCTGGTTTATTCCAGTTGGTTCATGGATGTGAGCCCTGACTCCTGGCTCCACCCCCACAGTCTTGGTGCTTCCTAGGACACAGCTCTCTCCTCGTGCCCATGGCACTGGGCTGTCTCCTGAATCTCCTTGTCACATGATCTGCAAGTAGAGTAGCATCTGGGAGGCAAGATCCATTATAAACATACTGTGAAAAAATACATGCAGGTGGCTTAGCCACACTTCTTATGCAGCAAAAAATCGGTCTGGATCACTTTTTATTTTTGTTTCTTAAAAATCTCTCTCTTAACCTTATGCAAAGCCGAAGAACTCTTTAGGAGGATGACATGAGTTTTCCTTGAAGGAGCTAATGTAATGTTTCTAAAACCTATCTTGTGTTTGTTGGAATGAACCAGGAAGCTACTTGTTAGCTTGTTTTCTGCTTTTTTACATGTCTAGTTTACAGATCAAGAACTGTCTAGATCCTAGAATAGGCTCTAATCAGCTCTTTGCTTTTCCTTTATGACTAATAAACTCCTGGTGAGTGGGACAAATTCGTGAGAGCCCAGCATATGACCCCCACTCCTTACCATCTATGAAGTTTGGGAAGACCCAGCAGAAGAGAGAGGAGACAACAGCACCCCCCCCCCACCACTACTACCAAAAAAAGAGCAAGAGACCTGAATGACAGAAAAGATTAGAAGCTATTTGTCAAAATGCACAGCAAACAAAAGGAAATCCTGCAGTGAGAAATGTTCCTGGGCCACCAGCTTTTGAGGACCAGAAGGCTTACTTCTGCTACAGACGGCACACCTCTGTGGGGCCTTGTTCAAGTGCAAGCTGAACAAAGAGGAGATGGCTCCAATGTAACCTGACTTTGGAAGCAGAAATAGGAAAATAATGGATATTGGAAATCAAGGAATGAGGACATTGAATGATGACAGGATAGAATGTGCCTTCCCCAAACTGGAGACCTTTCCAAGAAGTTGGCCACCTATGGATTTCCTGTAAAGTATCCTGGATCTTCAAGAAGGTATTTTTTCAGTAGAGACTAGGCTGAAATGATACCATGGAGTAGATTAGTGTCTTCATTTTTTTAAGATAGATTTTTCTGTCATAAAAAGTGACAGAAACAAATGAAACATATAAAGACACTACTAACGTAACCCCATCACCTAGAGACTGTAAGCAACTTTTTGGGTGTTAAAGTCTTTGTTTCATCTGTGCATGTATAGAAACCCTCAGACTTTCCTTCCCCAAATTAGGAAATCATATGGCATATTTTATGTTATAACCTGCTTTTTTCAATTAAAAATATATAATGATGTCATTCCATACCAATACACATAGTTTCATATCAGTTTTTTAAAATCTCTTTTATGTATTTATTTTGAGAGACAGCACAAGGGGGGGTGGGCAAAGACAGAGGGAGAGAGAGAATCCCAAGCAGGCTGCCAGGGCAGAGCCCAACGTGGGGCTTTAACTCTCACAAAACCTTGAGATCATGATCTGAGCTGAACCCAAGAAACCAAGCTTAACCAACTGAGCCACCCAAGTGCCCCAGTTTCATATCACTTTTAATGAATGAATAGTTTTCATTCATATGGATTTAAATTATTTAATTCCCTCTGGGTTAGAAATTTGTCTTTTTGCATTTTTTAATCGTTATAAACAATATTACGGTAAAGTCTTTGCTGATAAAACTCAGGACACAGCCATGATGATTATGTTAGGATAAATTCCTACAAGTAGAATTGCTGGAACAAAGGGCATACGTGTTTTTAAAGAAGTTGAATAGTACTGCAAATTCCCTTTGTGAAGGTCGTACCGATTATACTCCTGGGTCCTGCCAGCAGCGCCTACACACTCCTGTCTTTTTACATTCTTAATAAAGTGCACCTTACAAGACATTAATTCAGGAGAACACTCGCCACGCTAATTAGGCAGATTTGAAGGGAATCACACATCAAAACTTTATTATTGCAGTTTGCTTCCATAGTCAGCCGTCCACACCCCTGGCTCTCTCTCCTTGCTTTCTCCTTGGCATTATTTGGGTACCCATCTCTCTCTTGCATGAGGCTTAGCTAGTCTAAGGGCAAGGAACATGTCTGATGCAATTTGTAGTCTATATCCCTGAGGGCCTAGCCCTGAGTTTTGTTTGTGATTGATTTGTTAAATATTTGTTAACGTACATGAACAGAATTCAAATATGTAACTTAGATCCAGTGTAACTCAAGAGATAGAAAGTGACACAGCATAGGGGGAAAAATAGCATTCTGTAAATTATGAGGAGAATGAAAAGGATAGTTTTATTTCGAAGTCCAAATGCTGCTTAGCAAGAATCCTTACCGCTGGGTTTCTAACAAAATCCTTGCCAATGTTGCCCATAGTTGACATATTCATTTAGTTCGTAATTCACTTGTTCAGACTCTTATGAGCAGGATATTGAGCACCTAGCACACCGGGGACATAAAACTCAGTCACTGCATGCTCAGATTTTACAATGGATTTGGAGAGTGGAAGCATACGTATTGATGCATCAACAGTTATCTAGCAATCTAGCACTCGTGGTGTGCTCATGGGATACAGAAATAAATGATACCTAGTCTGTGACCTCTAATAGTTTACAATCCCATGGAGAAGAGAGACTGTGGACAAATAATTTCACCACTGTATGATTAGTGCTCTTCATATGCCAGCACTGTGTCAGCAGAAGGCACTGTGGTGTGTGTGTTGCGGCGGGGGGAGGCAAAGCATCAGCTTCAGAATCAGGCAGACCTGCATCTGAATTCATGACTGTCTGCTTTCTAGCTCTGTGTCCCTGGGCAAACCACTTCAATCTTCAGTTTTCTTAACACCAGGCTGAATGCACAGATTGAATGAAATAATGTGTGTGAAGGGCCTTCAAAACCTGTAGATGGTAAATGATTGCTGTTAGCAGGACATGGTCAGGGAAGGAGGGGGTACCGAGACTGGACCAGGAAAGCAGATGTGACATTATGGGGCATAAATCATAAAGAAAGGCATTCATGCAAAGGGAACAGAATGTGTAAAGGGGGGGGGGCATGGACACCACTGATGTGTTTGGAAAGTTATCATAGTTTCATGGTATTATACCAAAAAATAAGAAACAAGGAAGGGCACAAAATGAGCAGGAAGACATTGGTAGAAGACCGATCGCAGGAGGGCTTTGTATGTCATAGTGAGAATGTGGACATTTCTCTCTACAGCTGTGTTGTCCAGTACAGTAGCCACTAGCCACATGTGGCCATTCGTATGTCTTCTTTTGAGAAATATCTCTTCAAGATCGTTTTCCCATTTGTTAACTGGGCTATTTTTTTGCTGTTGTTGTTATTGAGTTGTTTGAATCTATATTTTAAATTAACCCCTTATCAAATCTGCAAGATTTTTCTCTCATTTTATAGTTGTCTCTTCACTCTGTCGATTGTTTCCTTTGCTATACTGAAGATTTTTAGTTTAATGTAATCTCACTTGTCTATTTTTGTTTTTGTTCCCTGTCCTTTTAGGGTCATTACAAAAACTCATTGCCCAGACCAATGTCAAGGAACTTTTTCCCTATGTTTTCTTCTAGGAGTTTCTTCTAGGAGTTTCAGGTCTGACATTTAAGTCTTCAATCCACTTTGAATTGACTTTTGTATATGAAGTGAGATAAGGATCCAATTCCATTTTTCTGTATGTAGATATCTAGTTTTCCCGGGATTACTTATTGAAAAAACTGTCCCTTTTCCCATTATGTGTTCTTAGCACCCTTGTTGGAGGTCGTTTGACCATATATGTAAGGGTTTATTTCTGGGTTTTCTATTCTGTTCCATTGGTCTTTATATGCAGCTTTATGCCAGTAACGACCTTGTTTTGGTTACTATGTCTTCAGAATATAGTTTGACATCAGGAAATGTGATGCCTCTACCCTTGTTCTCCTTTCATAACACTTCTTTGGCTATTTAGGGCTATTCTATTTAGCCCTATTTAGGGCTATTTAGGCTATTCTGTGATTCCCTATGAATTTTACGATTTTCTTTCTGTTTCTGTGAAAAAATGTCACTAGAATTTTAATAGGGATTGCACTGAACGTGTAGATCCCTTAAGGTAGGATGGACATTTTAACAATAGTAATTTTTCTGATTCATGAACATAGGATATCTTTCCATTTATTTGCATCATCTCCCATTTACTTCATCAGTGCTTTCAAAACCTGAGTTTTAGAAATCTATCCTCATAGAAGGATAAATAAAAGGAGAGCAAGACTAGAGGAAGAGACACCAGTCTGGAGACCCTAGCAATTGGGCTGCTGTTTCCACTTTTGAACAAATTGGAAAAAGTCACCTCTTCTTTGTAGAAGCAACCTACAGAGGCTTGGTGAGTAGAGTGCAGGCCGGCTTTAAGCCTTGCTCTGGCACAGGCACCCTGAACACCGTGCATGAGCACACAAGAAAGCACGTTGGCAATTGTCCAGGCGTGTGATGAGGAAAGCCTAAACGGCACAGCCCAAGGATGTTGATGAACAGTAACAAGGCACCAGTCTATGGGGTGTTGTTTTATAAAATGCCATGTGCTGTGGGTGGAAAGGGCAGAGGCTGTCATGAGAAAGTAAGGCTGTGTCCCATAAGGACCAATAAGGAGTGCTGGCCTTTTCATGCAGTGCGCTAATGGGCAGCCCTGTTCGGTAGTGTCCTGGCTTCATTTCACATCAGGAAAGTGATTAAACTAATTGCCTTAAACCAGTGCTGTATTTCATGTGTATAATACCCATAATTTGGGGTTTGAATATATTGTGGTAAATTATACTAATCACAGGAAAACTTCATTAAGCTAATATAGGTTTATTCAAAAGAGTGTAGTTTTAAGCAATCAGTATTCCCCAGTTTAAATGGTGCCTTCTTGCTTTATAATAAAAGATACTGAATACTTCAAAACTCTGTTAATTCAAAGTCCATTTTTTCTACAGTAATGGGAGTTTGAGAGAATGTTAACCCATTTGGAGTAGAGTCACCTTTTAAAGCATGAGACATGATGTTAAAAAAGATTAAAAACAAAACAAAACAAAAACCCCAAAACACCTAGAAGCAACCTTAAGTGGAAAGAGTCTTTAAAACTCAGTTCTCTCTATTCTGAATCCTTCTGGATTTCTCAGACAGGCAAATTTTAATTTATGCACTTCCAATTGCCTTAGATAATGAGTTGAAGCAGAGAAAATGTCTACCATTTGCTACACAGGCTGTACACACACACACACGCACACACACACACACACACACACAAACCCTGTACTGGCCAGAGCTCCGGCAGGAATTTGATGGCATACTCATTCATGGTCATTGAATATATTTAATAAAAGGGTCATGTCTAGCATGTGGGTAGGGGCTAAAGGGAATTAACAAGGACAGCAGCACTCTGGGGCTAGCCACAGCTGGTAGCTGTTACCACCCAAGGCCAGAAGGGGAAACAGGAGAGGGCACTTTCTGAAACTGTGAGGGTAGCTGCAAGAGAAAGCTGACCACAAGAAGCTTTGACCTTTGGTGGAGGGATGCAACCAATTTACAATGACCTGCCAGCAAGGGAGTTGAGGGGATATATACCCCAACCTCACTCTGCCCTTCCTGTCTTCTTCTCCTGGCACCTCCCATTGGCCAAAACTAGTATATGTTGCCAAGTGGTAAAGACAACCATTGCTGCAGTCCCTTTAGGGGAGGCTCCCAAAACACAAAGCAAGGTAGAGAAGTGTGAAGAGTGAATAGACAGTATCCAGCACATTTCACAAATGCATGTGTGCTTATACACAAACATACAGCTTACATTTCCATAACACCCTACAGTAAGCAAGTACTTTCAAGTATTTTTTAAATATACACCTGACTCATAGCAGGTGACTGACTGACTCCTGCCCCCCCCCATATATACACATGCACACACTGAATAAATCAACGAAACATATTTTTTGCAACTGAGCTTTTTTATTATTTACAGCAATTAGGTTTTTAATATATTTTTTTATTATGAAAAAATACACATGACATATAAATTATCATTTTAGCCACTTTAAAGTGCACAATTCAGTGGCATTAAGCACTTACATGATGTTGTACAACCACCATTATTATCTAGTTCCATAACTTTTCCATTACCTCAAATGGAAACCCCATACTACAAATTTATTTTTTAAATGACAGACTTATTTTGGATGCAAAGATTTGTGAAAGGCTAATGGCATATAAGATCTACTAAATGGTGCGACAATTTTCTTAGTAGTCAAGGATAAAAAAAAAAAATTCAAAATGCTCTTATCTATAGAAGCATATTGAAATACACAGAGTAGTTACACAGAGTTACATAGAGTTAACATACTTAGAGTAGTTACTTCTAATATAGAACCTGGATATTTGAGGAAATAACTTCCTCTTGATTACTTTGATTGATCAAGGTGGCCAGAAAGTCAATCCATTTTTCACTTCAGTTTGTAGAGAGGCTAATGCCTTGATGGCACCTCCTTCTTTCCTCTCCAAAGATGAAATAGCCATTTTCAATTCCCAGGCTTTGCTGATGAGCCCCAAATAAATTCCCGAAGTGTTCTGAGCAATGTAACTTCAGTCTCAGTCAGCCTGTTGATGGCAGATGGGATGTCTTGTCCTGGTTCTGCTGTTCACTAGCTGCCTGGATACAGGCTGGGGGCAATCTGGCCTCCCTTATCTCTAAAAAAAAATAATAATGGCTCTGGACTTTGATCCCTAAAGCCCCTGACAGCTCTAACATCCCTGTTACTCTAGGCTCTGCCCCAAAACCTCCAAAGCTTTCAGTGGAAAACACTCTTAGTACAAGCACTTCAAATATCTGAACACACAGTATTCACCCTTCTGATGAAACAGCCAGTGTGGAATTTGACCCTTTCAACAAATCATGGATGTGAAAACCAATGTTCTGTGCGTATAAAGCCAGGTGGGGACAGGTTTAGCACTTAGAGAAACAAGGAAGCCAAATTCATTGACCAATAGAGTTTTGAATGGGTATGTTAATGATACAGAGATGCTAGCTCTGACCTTTTCTCAGAAGCAGCTTCCCCATTGGAGCTGGCAGACTACCACTGATCCATCCCCACCTGGTCTCCTTGGTAACCAAGGGCCTAGATCTGTGAGGTGTTTGCAGAGCATCTGGGCAGCGTTAAGGTGCAGACCACTGCTATCAGAGATCGAGCCCATAGCCTTGGCTTTTGAAGACCCTAATCTAATTAAAGAATTGGCAGCCTTTCTTGAGTTCAAGCCCTGTGTTGGACTCTGTGCTGACATCTCAGAGCCTGGAGCCTGCTTCCATTTCTGTGTGTCCCTCTCTCTCTGCCCCTCCTCGGCTCTCACTTTATCTCCCTCTGTCTTTCAAAAATAAATAAACGTTAAAAAAAAATTAAAAAAAAAAAAAAAAAGAATTGGCAGCCACAGGCAGGGAGGTGGAGCACCCAGTAATGCTGGTGAGTCAAGTTAGCACAGTGATGGAGAACACAGGCTCTGGAACCATACTGGTTGAGACTAAATACCAATGTGTCTCTTACCAGTGGAAGAACCTTGCACAAGTTTTAATTTGCCTTTCTGGGACTCAGTTTCCTCATTTGTAACATGAACTGAATACAAGTAACTTCTTCATGCAGGTGTTGAAAGGATTAAATATATTTAAATACTGAAAGTAGCTAGAGTTGTATACAGCAAGAGCTCAATATGAACCGACCAGCAGTAGTAACAATGCAATGATTATAGGATACCAGTAAAAAAAAAAATAGAGCTTTTTCAAAATGACCATGTGCAGAATTGTTTTAGGGAGATTATAGCAAAGGTGGTAGGACCTCAAAACTGCAGTTGGAAAACCCTCTGCTATGTTCCCATAACAAATATACAAGTTTAGACAAACAGGGCAGGGATTTGAACAGCAGCAAAAAATCGAGAAGGTCAACATCCGTGGCTTTGGCATCAGACAAATATGAGTTGGCATCCTAGCTCTGTAGATTAGTAGCTGTGTGAATTTGGGTAGCTCAGTCTAAGCCTTGCTTTCTTCAAATTACAGTAGGGAGAATAGCAGTACTACCCTATAGGGTGGTGCTAATGATTTAGGGAGAATGCATGAAAAATGCTCAGCACACTGCCTGGAACAAAGCAAGTGGTCAATAAACATGAATGACTATTATTACAAGGTCCAATTGTAATAGGCCCCGGCCTATTAGGCCCCGGTTTTCTCCCATATCCCTAAGTTTATATCTTTATTCATTCATTTCATCTGTCAAACATTGGTCAGTGCTGTTGTGTCTGTCACTAAATGGATTCAGGGAGCTCAGAAATAATGATGAGGTGAAGTTCATGCTCTTGGTCTAGTCTGGAGGTGATTCATAGATCCACCAAGTAACAGGAGAGTCACCTTGGGGCACTCCTTGCACAGGTGTGAGATTACAGAGAGGGGAGCGGCGGGGCATGGTTGGGGTGGGGGTGGGCAGTGAGGCTGTTCAGGACTAAAGGGGGCACCTAGAAGATGGTCGTAATGGCTGAGGAGAGGCAGTGGTGTCCAGCGGTGAGGATCACAGACACCCGATGCTCTCAATCCCAGATCTGCCTCCATGAGCTCATGTGATCTTGCTTAAGTCACTTTAATCCCTCTTTGCCTCAGTTTCCTCAGCTGTAAAATGGTGAAATGATAATACTTAGAGAATTAAATGTGTTAAAAACCTGTGAGGCACTGAAGAGCACCTAGATTGTAGTAAAAGTTACTATTACAGCATGGGTAAGAGAGAGGGAGAATTTTTTTGGTAGATAAGATATCAGGACCTTTGCTTTTTGGCTTGTTTTGGTTTGCTTTTTAACTAGATATGCCCATGTAATGCTGCCACTGGGCCCCTCAGAGTCTAGAAAGATGGATCCTCTTAATCTATCCCCAGTCTTTTTCGCGGCTTATCAAAAACACATGTGGCTCCCAAAGGTTGGTGTAAATATTTATTTACCTTCTCTTTGGGCCACTTTTCAGCAAGTGCTGCCTCAATACTACATGGCCACACAGAAGCCGCTTCTCCTTGGCCACCTACCCTTTCACTGTCTCCACAGTCCTCTCCATTGGGTTCCAGCCCCATCCTGTCATTGCTCCTGGGCAGTGGAGCTAGTGAAGGCCATCTCTCAGGGCTCCCACCGTTCCTTAACCGGGGTCTTGTTTGCCTGCGTTTATGTGGCACCCACCACATTAGCTAGCCTCTTTCAAGCTAAAACCAATCACCTCCCATAGAATAATTAGTATTTTATTGTAAGTAGACCCCCCCCCCCCACTAAGAAAGAACCGGGAGGGACAATGGGGGTGGACACAGTGTTGAATGTCCAGAAAATATAGTAAGAAATTTCCTGCTCAATTCCCCACTCTCAAGTCTGGCATAAAGAATGTTTCATGGCTTTCTTTATACGGTCACCCAAGGCCAAGCTTAAGCCCCTAAAGCGGAATTTAGGAGGGTTAAGGGTTTGACAGAGGGCTCGCATTACTGAAGAGCAGCTGGATAGAAACATCACCCGCTGCCCCCATTGGGATTCTGATTCCAGCATCATCAAAAGTCCTATCATCCCAGCGACTCAGTGAGCAGCTCCGCACAGTATGTCACCATGATGCTCGTCACTGGATGCATTTGGCTTCGCCGGCCATATGGCAGTGCGGAAGAGCTCCTTTGTAGTTTGATGGTCTGGAAACAACTAAGTCTCTCCTCACATTCTGTGTTGCTGGCTCATTTCTGTTTGGGAAGAGCTAATGCTGCCAGGGCTTACCTTGCCCTTGACACTGCTGAAGGAACCTTACGAATGGATCCTTTTCATCTCTCAGGCACAGATATCTTCACTTATAAGGCAGATGGGTAGGGAGCAGTAGTTCAGAAGCACTTAGCAATCAGCAAGCAGCATTTCTTGAACAACAAATATAAACACTCCAAATGGCTCAGTCTAGTGGGGGAGAGAGATGAGGAAAATGTCAATCACAGGAAAATGGGAAAATACATAGTGGAGGGGTATGTGGGAGGCCATGGGAGCTAAGAGAGCCAGAAATAGTTTCCAAAAGCGAGATCAAGTTGAGTTATAAAAGAAGAGTATAATTTCTAGAACACCTGCTAAAGCCAGGTCTTCTCCTGGATATTCTACTTATAGTATTTTTATTAATTCTCTCACCAAAGTCACAAAGCTAATGATTAAAGGAGCCGGGGTTTGAATCTATGTCAGTGTGAACCCAAACCCATTCTGTTCCATCCCACTGCTAATGAACAAGGCAGATCTGGGCAGGTGGCTGGAGGATGGGATCGGGGGCCAAGGAGTAGGAATCCACCTCGGACTTCAAGTCAGACAGAAGGGCAGATACAGGAATCCCTTCCCATATCTGAGGCAGGTCCTCGGCATTGTTGGTTTCTGAACCCTGAAGTGGCCTTAGAATCTTTCTCAATCCAGCACTCCAGGATCAGCATGAGTCAGATTTGAAACCTATTTGCCACATAGAAGAAAAGAACAGATCTGGAAGAGCCACAGGGGTTTCTAAAAGAATGTCATAGAGCCAGAGGTTCAAAAAAGATGATTTGAATTTTCTCAAATTCTCAGTTGAGAACTTAGGGAGAAAAAGGTATTAACCTGAAAATCCTACCACTAAAAATTTGAAGCTAATGCTTACCCAAGGGGCAGGACCTGAGTTCAAGGTCAGAATTTTTTCTTTTTTGGTCACATGCTGAAATCTCACCATTTGCCGCTGATAAGCACTTGCAGACTACCCCAAACTGAGACTCCAGAATGATACTGAAAGCTTAGTTAAGAAGTGCCCAAAATTGGGCCTTGGCATTGAAAACTTAACAGCCAAACAGATTCATACCAGCTGCTTGCTCTGCTTTCCACTAATTAAAGCACTCTGTAGTTAAGAAAGATGGTAAAGGCTGCCCAACTCGGGCTGGGGCATTAATGTGAGGCTGAACTAACCTGGAACGTCACTCTGACCCAGCCAGAACTTTGATTAAAAACCTGCAACATTTTCTGCCTCAGTGGTTTTTGAGTACTTGGCTGATGTCTGATACCCAATTGGGATTAATCTCCACATCCTATTAAGAGGAACAACTATTTCTCAGGTAGTTGGGTTCTTTTCCTGGCTGCAATATCTTTGTAATATCCTTCCAGCGGCTCCTGTGGGCTTAAATATATGACATTCAAAAAATAATATGTAAATGAATTTCTATCCATTTCATCAAGGGAGTTGTTTTCTCCATTTGTAAGCGTTTTTTTTATTTTTTATGACTTTTATTCTTCTTGCAGGAAACAGAAGTAGAGGTGCATTCAGGCCATGTGTGTAATTTTGGGATCAGCTTTCTGTAATGAAACTGGGAGCAAATCCCAGATAAGAGCCCCAACTGTTTCAGAAGAACATTGCAAAGCCCAGTGGTCCCGACCAAGTTGTCACACACAGAGCAGAACTATCGATGAGAGCCATACAACATCTGTTGCCCAGGTAACCATCAATCCACTAAGCCAGGCCTGAGTCATAAATGGCATGAAGAGGTCTGCTAGCATGGAAGGCAGTATAAACTCTTCTCGACCTTTCTCCACCTCCAGATATGGCCCACGGCTGCCATACAAGGTTAATAGAAACCTACACTCAGACCCCTAAAGACCTAAAAGGCCTCTTTTTTTCCTAGCCTTCATTCCCAGATTCTTGGACCTCCATTAGTCTTATCACAAAACCTCCCCAGATTCTTTTCAGTGCTTAGCACATTACCAGTGCTAAGCAACACTACTCAAAATTCCAGCCTGCTGATTGGTACGACATTGTTCACCCCCCATCGTCTGGCCCCCAGCCTGCATTTTGAGTAGCACTGAACTAGAGCACCTATTCCTCAGGAGCACTGTGGCAGCCCACCAGGGCTCACACTTATCGTGACTTTCACTTGGAACTGTTGGGATGGGAGAACCATATGGGTCTCCTTTCACGTGCCCCATCACATCCAAGATGCTACACACCAGTTCAGAAAGAAAAATGAATAAATGTGCCTTTGCCGAGTAACTAGATCTGGCTGTCTAAAAACATTCCTAGGTATATTTCCAAAAGGATTGAGAATAGGTGTTCAAACAAAATCTTGTACACAAATGTTCATAGAAGCACTGTTTTCCATAGCTAAAAGATAAAAACAACGCAAATGTCCATCAGTGAATGAATAGATTAACAAAGTGTGGTATATTCGTACGATGAATATTATTCAACCATAAAAAGAGTGAAGTACTGATACATACTCTGACATGAATGAACTTTGAAGGCATTCTACTAAGTGAAAGGCCAGACACAAAAGGGCACATATTGTATGACTCCATTTATGTGAAATATACAGAAAGGTAAGTATGTAGAGACCGAAAGCTAAGACTAGTGGTTGCCAGGGCTGGGGGAAGAAGAAGGGTGAGGATGTTGCTTAATGAGGGTTTCCTCTTGGGATGATGAAATGTTTCGGAACTACATAGAGGTGATGGATGCCCAATACTGTGAATGTACTTAAGGCCACTGAATTGTACACTTCAAAAATGGTTAATTCTAGGGACACCTGTGTGGCTCAGTTGAGCATCCGACTCTTGTTTTCGGTTCAGGTCATGGTCTCGCAATTTGTGGGTTTGAGCCCCGCATCGGGCTCCGCGCTGACAGCATGGAGTGTCGTTGGGATTCTTTTTCTCTCCCTTTCTCTGACACCCCCCGCCTTCCTCTCTCAAAATAAATAAACTTAAAAAAATGGTTAATTCTATGTTATGTGAATTTTACTCAATTTTTTAAAAGTCTAGCATAAGAACATTTATTAAAAAGTAAGGCAGAAAGGATACCACTCATAGCTGCACCATCCAAATCCAAATACTGCTCACATTTTGTTCCAGTTTATAGTCCATAGTAATAATTTATATTGCATACGTAATTTATATTTTATTTTCAAATTAATGTTATTTCCAAAGTATTATCTACAGTCTGTATGTTTCATGAGCTTAAACTCCTGGGTAAATTTTCTAAATATGTGTTTTTTTAAATGTTTATTTATTTTTGAAAGAGAGACAGAGCATGAGCAGGGGAGGGGCAGAGAGAGAGGGAGACACAGAAGCCAAAGCAGGCTCCAGGCTCTGAGCTGTCAGCACAGAGCCCAACACAGGGCTCCAACTCACAGACTGTGAGATCATGATATGAGATGAAGCTGGACGCTTAGCCGACTGAGCCACCCAGGTGCTCCTCTTAATATGTATTTTTTTTAAGTTTAATTATTTTTGAGAGAGAGAGAGACAGACAGACAGAGCATGCGCAGGGAAGGGACAGAGGGAAAGGGAGACATAGAATCTGAAGCAGGCTCCAGGCTCTGAGCTGTCAGCACAGAGCCCAATGCAGGGCTTGAACCCATGAGCCACAAGATCATGACCTAAGCCAAAAAGTCAGACGCTTAACCAATTGAGCCATGCAGGTACCCCAATATGTAGTTTTTAAGTTGCTTCATAATATCGTACTAATTTATACTGACACCACAATATATGAAAATCCTTGTTAGCCTTGAGTAGTATTGATTAATCTCCCCAAAAAAGAAAAAAAGACACTATTATGTGGGTGTTCTAATAGTTTTTCATTTGATTGTTAGTAAGATTGTCACCCTACAACTTATTTCTATTTTGAAGTAATAAATGGTAGACACTTCTGTATGCTTTGTCTTTATTAGAGAATAGCTAGTCATTATTTTGGGGGGTAGAATCCAGTGGCGAATGCTTTAAAAGACTGCACTAGACACAGTTATCCCTGAAGGAAGAACTGGAGAACTAGTAGGTTAATGAGCCCAGATTATCTGGAATGCGATACTGAGCAGAGGCAGGAAATATGAAACGTGAAAGATAAGAACATAAAAGGTAAAATTTTAAAATTCCAACAAAAATCAAATAGGTTGTATCAATGAAGGATTTGACCTGGCACAATAGTGGGAGGTGGTTAAATCCTTTATAAGGCTATTGCCTTCCTGTCTGATGCTGGAATAGGTACTAGTCTAGCCCCTATGGCCAGAATAGAGAGTCTCAGAAATAACAGACCGGCACTGGTATATATCCTAAGACGTAGGCTGTTTGGTCTCACACATGGTTCCCTCATTGTACCTCGAGGCGTGGAGAGGGGAAGAGTGACAACAGGAGCTGGGGCCACTTAGTCTTTCTTCTCCAGGAACTAATAGAGATTGAATTCTGTGTCTGAAACTTATAAATAATAGCACTGTAAATTTTAAAAATTTTAATCTGTACTATTAACTGTATTGAGATGCTACTCATGTGGAAGTGTGGCAGAAAGCCACCAATGTCACACTAAAATGCTGAAACTTGGCTTCTTACTAAGTTATTAGGGACAAGACATAGGACCACCATTATCAACTGGCTTGGAGCCCTTGCCTACAACCTTTCTGCTTCTCAACATTGTCACCTTGCTAAAGCATCCTTTTTTAGGAATGCAAAGAATGGCTGGAAAGAAAAAAAAACAGAGAAACCCTAGGATTACAGTGAACATTGCCCAAGATTAATCTTGTCTCTGTTCTTTCATAAATCCAGGTGAGAATCCCACAAATTAACAAAGACGGTAGAGGGTGATAGTCTGTCAAGATGTAGGATGCCCATACCTCTTTCCAATTTTCGAGTAAAAATACAAGAAAAAAATGGGTTCAACATCAGTGTGCAGAAGGGGAGGCTGTGACTGAACGTGATGAAATGTGCTGAACTAATGGATGCATGATAGATGGGCTGCACTTCTGGCGAGAACAAACTACATCCTCAGTGGTCAGTTTTCAGTCCTTCAATGTCTAATTGGGATGCAGGGCAGTGGTTTTCACACTGTACCATTCAGACCATAATGTCCTAGAGGCCAATCCTGCCCTTCAACCAGAGCAACTCTGTTCACATCTGTATACATATTGGAGTTTTATTAAGATGTTGCTTGGAAACAGAGTCCTAATTTTAAAGTTCACTTCTAATTCCCCTGGTATAAAAGAAGAACTATGATATACACTCTATAATCAATTGGTTTGAGTCCTGATTTTAATTTTTATAAGCTTTTTATCTTAAGCTGGCTACTTATTTTTGTTAATGTTTATTTATTTTGAGAGAAAGAGAGCATGCATGAGCTGGGGGTGGAGGGGTGGGGGTGGAGAGAGAGAGAGAGAGAGAGAGAGACCCAAGCGGGCTCCAAAGTGCCAGTGCAGTGCCTGATGTGGGGCTGGAACTGTGAGATCATGACCTGAGCCAAAATCAAGAGTAGCACACTTGACTGACTAAGCCATCCCAGTGCCCCTAGGCTGGCTTATTATTTTGCTTCTCAAACTCCGTACCTGAAAAATTAGAATAATACTTGATTCTTCACTGAGGGTTTTAGGGATCACTAATGTGTGAAAATACATTTTGTAAACTGTCACCATATAAATGTTAAGAATTATCATCTAGCATCAGTGATTGCAAGACTGTGAGAAATGAATTTAGTTTAACTGCTGCCACAACAGACTGTAAAACAGGACACTAAATGACTGAGTTAACGTTAGCACAGTTTTTCTATTTGGAGGGATAATATTTCAGAAACTAGCCAATGGAAACAATAAAGATTGAAAATAAAAGGAACAGAACTTCAGGGATCTGTAGGACAACACCCAAAGGTCTGATATTTTTGTCATCAGAGTCTCAGAAAGGAATGAGAAAGATATGTACATTTAAAATATATACATACATTTGAAGATATAGTGGCTAAAAATATACCAAATTTGATTAAAGACATAAACTTATAGATTCAAGAAGCCCCAAACAAGAGAAACTCTAGGAAATAAATGCTGACACATATTAGAGCCAAGCTGCAGAACTACTAAAAATAGAGAAGAGAATATTGAAAGAAACCACAGAAAAAGGACTCTTTACTTGTAGAGGAACAATAATTTGAACAACTGTAGGTTTCTCATCAGAAACTGGAGGCCAGGAGAAAGACACACATTTTTAAAAGTGTTTAAAGAAAAGAATTGCCAACTTAGAGTTCTATACACAGTGAAAATATCTTTCACAAATGAATGCAAAATAAAGACATGACAATTATTAAATTAAACCTCATTTAAAATGAAGCCTGGAGGCAGCAGGGGGAGCTCTCATGCTCTACCACCCCTTGTCAATTGCAGACCCCAACAGAAAGAGACTACTTTGCATTCCCAACAGGAAGAAGCCTATACTTTAATACCCCAGCAGGAGGTTTTCTCCTTGCCTGGCAACAGCCCAGCCAATGAGAGACAGTCACAACTCAGCCAATGAAAAGCCACTACACTTGGAACTCCCAATTTACTCCAATGAACTTTTTGTTTATAAGAGCCCCTCCCAACTCCCCCCCCCCCCTTCCTCTATCAAAGAGTCTTTCTCACTTTTGTTCTCTGAATTTGACTTTGGTTTTTCTATAGCTTGCATGTCTCAAATTGCGATTCTCTGCTATTCCTGAATTAACCCCCCCCCTTTTTTTTGCTAGTAAGATAAGTGTACAGTTTTGCTTAGAAGGTTAGCAACATTCTCAGGGGTAGGAAACTATAGAATTTGTTGCCAGTAGACCTGTTGTAGAAGAAATGCTAAAGGCAGTTCTTCAGGTTAGAAAGGAAATGATGCTAGAGGGAACCTTGAAATTCATGAAGGAAAGAACAACAGAAATGGTAAATATTTGGATGAATAGAATAGATTGAAGCTTTAATATATATATGACAGTTAAAAGCAAAAATTACAACATGATGTGATGGGTTTTGAGTGTAGTTGGATGTTATACATATCACAACTGTAACATAAAGTGGGAGAGTAAAGAATAAAGAGATGTATGTGATGGCAAGTTTTCTAAATTCTACTTGAAGTGCTAAAATAGTTATTCTTAGTAGACTGTTAAATATTGTGATCTATAGAGCAACCACTAACAAAACTACACAAAATATAGTTAAAACTCAATACATAAATTTAAATGGAATACTGAAAAATATTCAAATAACCCAAAAGGCAGCAGGACAGGGTGGAGATCAGGAACAAAAATATAGAAAACAAATATAAAGTGGTATACCTAATCCAAATATATCAATAATGACATATAATTTCAATAGTCTAACTACATCAATTAGAAGAAAGAGAATGCCATAATAAATAACAGAGCAAGACCCAACTATATGTTGTCTACAGTGAACTCACATTAAATATAAGGGTATAGGTTAAAAGAATGAGAAAGGTGTATCATGCAAACATTAATGGAAAAGAGCTAGAATGACTATTTTAATATCAAAGTAAATTTCAGAGGAATGAAAGTTACCAGGGATGAAAGATGAACATTACACAGTGACAAAGGGGTCAGTTCACTAAGTAGATATAACAAGTCTCAATGTGCCTACAACTAACAAAAATCTCAGAATATGGGAAGCAAAACTGATGGGAAGCAGAAATGAGAAATGGAAAAATCCACAGTTAAAGCTGGAGACTTTAATGCTCTCCTCTCTGCAACTGATAGAACAAGTAAAGAGAAGATCCACAAGGATACAGTAGAATTGATCACCACCATCAACCAACGACATCAAATTGACAGTTACACAATATTCCACTCAAACCACAGAAACATGTAAATTGTTTTCAAGTGTGCGTTGAACATTGACCAAAACAGACCATATTCTGCATTCTAATGCAAACTTTAATGAAGTTAAAATAAATCATACAATGTAAGTTCTCTGATCATAATGAAATTAAATTAGAGATCAACAACAGAAATAAAACTAAAAATTTCCAATCCTTGGAAATTACAGAATACACTTCTAAATTATCCATGGGTCAAGGAACAAGTTTCAGGAGAAATTGGAATGGTGCCTGAGGGGGTCTGTCGGTTGAGCATCTGACTCTTGACTTTGGCTCAGGTCACAATCTCACAGTTTGGGGATCGAGCCCCACATTGTACTCTTTGTTGACAGTGCAGACTCTGCTTGGGATTCTCTCTCTCCCTCTCTCACTGCTCTTCCCCACCTCTTCAGATAAGTAAGTAAATATTCAAGAGAAATTAAAAAATATTTTGAACAGAATGAAAATGAAGTTACAACATTTCAGTATTTGTGAGATGGAGCTAAATTAGTGCTAGATAAGTGGTGATTCTCAATCTTGATTCACATTTGAATCCCCTGGAAAGCTTTTTAAAAATACTGATTCCTGGCCCTCCCCTCAATGACATCAGATACTCTATGGGTGAAACCCAGGCAAGAGTATTTTCACAAAGCAGCCCCAATGATTTTAATATACAGTCATCATTGAGAACTACTATCCTAAGTGCTGCAAAAGTGATAGAAAATACTATGGGAACCCAGATGGAAAAGTTATCACTGCCTGGACCATGGTGGTTGGCTTCACAGAGTGGTAAAGGATAAGCAAAAATTTGCCAGGTTGGGAAGGCACAGGGGGGAAGGTATTCAAGCATGGGGAACAGCATGGACCAAGCTACACAGATATGAAAACGTATTCAGGGAATGAAGTTCAATGGATAAGGCATATCTGTTGTGCTACCTTACACACACGCACACACACACACACACACACACACTCTCACGCACATACACACACACATATGCTTGTATATATATATACACAACATATATCATAATTAAAATATGACCTTATCTCCTACTGTTAGAGTGAAACTTGCAAATGATCTAAATTTACCTAAAATGCTACATCAAGAAAGGAGAGAAAATACTTCGTAATAGGTTTTTATTGGGGAGAAGAAATCTCAGGAGTACAAAATTGCTTGAAATTTTTTGCTTAAACCTCAGTTTATAAATAGGGATTTTAATATTGTACAAAACTACAATAGCAGAAACAGTCACTAGAGCAATATAGACCACTAGAATATAACACTCAGGCACCGTGGACTAGTTTTTTTTTTTTCCTCAGACATTTGTTCCCTCCCTAAGCTTTCCAGTTTCATTTCTTGCTGTTCTCCCTGTGCCCTCACACCACTGTGTACTTTATTCCTTAAGAGCAGAACACTGCAGATTCATCTTCCCGTTTCTTGTTTCTATAACTTTGCTCATATCATACTTTTTGCCAAGATGGTCCCACTCTTTGCCCCCACCTGACCCTGATTAACTCCTACTCATCCTTTATACCTTGGCTCAGAAACCAGCTCTTCCAGGAAGCCTTCTTAGAAGGAGAGTGCTTGGGTTGGGCACTGAAAATCCTTGAAGATTCCTGTTTGTAAATTCGGGATGCTTTGTATTTTTCTGCATTGTCTTTGGATGTGCATTAATGCTTTATGATTTTATTCCTTTTTATTTCTAGAGCGTAGGTCTGAATAAGATTCAAAAGGTTTAGGTCATTTCTGAGACTGTGGAGTGGCTGGAACCTTCTGTTGTCATTATGTTGCAGGAAGCAGCTCTGAAAGATTATAGCAAATGGGTGTTTGTTTTTCTTGGGTATTCTAGGAAACACTTAGGAGGGTTTTTGAAAGCAAAACTCTTAACGGTGGCAGGTGGTGTTATTCCAGAGAAGAAATTAGGCATTAATAAGGATGGTAATACTAGAACCAAATGCATATCTCCTCTCTGTGTTGGGACGTTGCTGGAAGGATGCCAGGGTGTTGCATGGACACATCCTAGGCTCTCTAAGAAATACAAAATTGGATCCCAAGAGGACCTTTCAGGGAGGAAGAAGTTTGTCAGCCATAAAGCTTTTAACCAGAAGTGAAAACCCGACATAAACATTGATTCTCTCTCTCCCTGGAGTTCCCTATGGTGGGAGGGGGTTGGGGGGAGCGAGAGAGTAAGAGAGAGAGACAGAGAGAGAGAGGACAAAAGCCTCAACAGAGAAAGGAAATGAACATGGCAGTGAAGTAAATTTTTTATGACGAGGCATTATAACTATAGTTTAGGACAAGAATTTTTGAACTGAGCACTGCCCTGCTTAAATGAAGTCAACGTGTAGGTGCAAACAGGAGGCTGTGCTTGATAAGACATTTCGTGAAAATGAAGTAAGCTATAGAATACTGTATGTAATGCCATCCTACCTCCATTTAAAAATAGGAACAAATGCTGCTTACAAAGAACATTGTGGGGAATGTCATCAACATTTTAACAGTGGTTGTTTGGGATACTGAGACCACAGTTAATTGTTTCTGCTTGCTTGCCTTTTTTGGTAGTTTCTACATTGTCTGTACTGAGCACATACTGCTTTTGTGATATAAAAGCAGCAAACTTAATTAAATAATAGTAAATAAATAATGATAAAACATGAGGCGTGTGTTACAGGGAGAGAACAATTGGCTTGACGAAGGTATTAGACCACTCAAGCCATGAACTTGCAGAATGAAAGCCTGGACAAAGTAATTTCTTACTCTTAGCCAATTTGACAAATAAAAAGATAACTCGGTGTTGTTAATTTTTATTACTTTGCTACCAGTGTTGTCGAAAATGTGTCTTTTGGAGAAAACACCGAGAAAGCACTTTGGGGATCTGCCATTCAGTATGATATCATCAAAGGAGACACCCACAGTGTCCTCTGTACACACAAAAATCACACTTTTACCCTTGGTGAACTTGCATTAACAACTGCAGATGAACTTCCAATGAATGGGTAAATAATGTTCATGAAATTCTACGTTCCACTACAGAATCTTAGCCTTATGCAGGAGCTCTGAACTCAGCATGGACCTGTGGGTGGTAGGTGAGGTGAGTGGGCTCTGGAGAAAAGCTGACAATCCAAAGAGAAGAAGGTGGTTGACTGGCTACACTTTGCCACATACAACTGGTATACCAGGTAACTCCATCTCTGCCTTCACATTCTGCCACTCATCTATGAAGGCCAACCATCTGCCCTCCAGAGACATATGGTAGACAGCAGTACCCAATCCTCAGAAGCAGAATCAGCCACTGATGAAGAGTCAGGGCTTGATTAAAAAATGACAAGGAAAACGAGATGAATCAAGCTTCATGGTTATTTCCGCAGCTTCTACTCTCTGGTGTGGACCCACTGAGAGTTTTCCCAGAAAGTCAGAAGAATCCTTCAGTCCTTTAAAATCACACTGATGTGTCACTCTGGGGATCCCCCAGGAAGTCCTTACCACATTTTGAGCCATGACTCGCTGGCTTTCATGCCAATGGGGAAGAGTTATTGTCAGCATCTGTTAGGCTCTTCCTACACCGATGAACCATTGAGAAAATGCTCCAGAGTTCCAGAACGCTGTTATCATAATCAGTGGCAGCAGCACCATTGTCAGCATTACTAACTTCAATTAAATTGACTGTGCAATCTTCATGGCATTTTATAGCTGTCCCTTGCTGAACCAATTTTCTAAACAAAATCTCCCTAGTCTGACGGTAGGATTGAATGAGGTTTTAGAACACAGCAAGAAGGCGTTGGCGTGAGCTTCGTGAAAGGTTTCCCAGGGTGTGGAAGTGAAAAGTAGGAATACTTAAAACAATGAGTTGTAGCGATCACTGGCAATTTTTATTTACACAACTAACGCTCAATGATGTCAATATTTATAAAACCAATGGCTGATTTGTAGATTTATTTTCTAAATTATCACACAGTAAAGTCAACTTTTTTTTTTTTTTTGGTGTACAGTGCTATGAATTTTAACATATGCAGCGATTCATGTAACCACCACAATAATCAGGATACAGAACAATTCTATTAACCCCAAAAAACTCTCATGCTGCCCCTTTGTAGTCACACTCTCCCACCACTGTCCCCTAAACACTGATCTGTTCTGTATCACTATAGTTTTGTGTCTTAGAGACGGTGCTATCCATGGAATCATGTGGTACGTAATCTTTTGAAACTGACTTCTTTCACTCAGCATAATGCCTTTCAGATTCATCCAAGTTGTTGCCCATATTAATAGTTTGCTCCTTCACTTTGCTGAATAGTGTTCTAGTCTATGCACCACAGTTTATGCATCTTTGGGGGAGGGCATCTGAGTCATTTCCAGTTTTTAGCAATTAAGAATAGAGCTGCTATCAATATTTGTGTACAGGTTTTTGTATAAATACAAGTTTTCATTCACGTAGGGTAAATACCCTGGAGTGGGATTGCTGGGTCATATGGCAAGTCTGTATTTAACTTCATAGGAAAGTTCTAGAGGGGCTGTACTATTTTGCATTCCCATCAGACATGTATGAGGGTTCCTGTTGCTTTGCATTCTTACCAGCACTCGGTGTTGTCAATATTTTTTTATTTTAACTGTCCACTGTGTAGTGACATCTCATAGTGACCTCAATTTGAATTTCCCTGATGGTCAGTGATGTTGAATGTCTTTTCTTGTGCTTATTTGCTCTCATTATATCTTCTTTGGTGAGGTGTCTGTTTGTCTTTTGTCTGTGATTTAACTGGTTTGTTATCTTGCTGTTGAATTTTGTGGATTCTTATATATTCTGGATATAAGTCATTTGTGGAAAGTATTTGTCAACATATTTTCCCAGGCTGCAACTTGTCTTTTCATTCTCTTAATAGTGTATTTCACAGACACAATTTTGATGAAGTCTAACTTATGATTGTATTCTTTCATGAATCATGCTTTTGTGTCATGTCTAGGCACTAACCCCAAGTTACAAATATTTACTTCTGTGTTTTCTTCTAAAAGTTACGTAGTTTTAGGTTTTACATATAGTTGTATGATCTATTTTGAGTTAAGTTTTGTATAAGGTGTGCAGTTAGGTCAAGGTTCATGTTTTGCCTATGAACGTCCAGTTGTTCCAACATCATTTGTTGAAAAGACCATCCTTTCTCCATTGACTTGCTTTGCACCTTTGTAAAAAAATCAGTTGGCTTTTGTATTTGAGTGGGTCTATTTCTGGACTCTCTATTCTGCTCTATTGATCTATGTGTCTATATCCCTTCACTAATACCTTCACTGTCTTGATAACTGTAGCTTTATATCAGTCTTAAAATCAAGTAATGTGGTTCCTGCAACTGTACTCTTCTTTCTCAAAATTTCAATAACCAGTTGTCAGTGAACTTTTGCTATGAATTCTATACCATGCCAACACCTTTAAAAAATGTATTTATTTATTTTGAGAGAGAAAGAGAGACAGTGAGCAGGGGAGGGGCAGAGAGAGAGAGAGAGAGAGAGAGAGAGAGAAAATCCCAAGCAGGCTCCACACTGTCAGCACGGAGCTCACACATTGTGAGCCCAAGTCAAGAGTCGGATACTTCACCAACTGAGCCACCCAGGTGCCCCTACCATGCCAACCCCCTTACGTGAATTATCTCATTTAACCTTCACAACAAACTTTTAAGGATGTGTGGCAGTTCAGGTTGCTAAGAAGCAAATGTCAAGGTGGATTTAGAAGTGCAGGGGAGAGGGAATAGGAATAACAGGGAAGCCTTCAGATCATGATCTGGCCTGACACCTGTGCAAGGAGGGGAGAAGGTAGGGGGCTTGAGTAGGAGGATATGCAGACTGTAGCACAGCTCTGAGAAAATCTCATCCACAGTTATGGCGGAGGGAATCCAAAGCAAAACTTTCCCATTAGAGGAGTCCCCTGTTGGGCTCTTGCACCCCGCCGTGGCTGGCCATTGCCTATGGGCAGCCTTGGGTAAGTTGGCCTTGGAATGCTGCAGGGGAATTAAAATCTGGAGTGATCTGATCCCAACTCTTATTATTACCTCAAATGCAAATTTCATTTCACGGTTAAATTTAATGATAATATTACAAATGTGTAAAATAATTTGAACCCTCCCTTGCTCAAAAATGGAGTTCCCAAGGTAAATGGAGTTAGAAGTTTTATAGAAATTTTCTGCTCGGGCAAGATCCGAATATGAATAAAGCTCAGTACAGTGCTTTTTTTGATGACGTTTTGATCCATTTCCCCGGGCACAGTCAGGGCCCTGGGCTCAGATACTTTTTCTTGCTCTGGCTTCTTATTAATTGATGTTTCTTTCCTTAATACTGCTGCTTCTTCCTCTCCTTCCTTTCTTATCCCTCCGTACAAATTTCTTCAGAGATCAAAGTCACCATCCACTTACATCTTCCTGTCTGGTTAACAGAGCGCAGCTGTCTTCTGCTCCATTAAAACACCACATTTAGAATCTCTTGAATCAGTTCTCCCATTTAACATTAAAGTGCTAAAAGTGGAGGCATCTGAGTGGCTCAGTTGGTTAAGCATCCAACTCTTGATTTCAGCTAAGGTCCAAAACGGTCCCATGATTTCACGGTTCATGGGCTCAAGCCCTGTGCTAGGCTCTGTGCTAACAGTGCAGAGCCTGCTTGGGATTCTCTCTCTCCCTCTCTCTCTCTCTCTCTGACCCTCCCCTGCTTGTGCATGCTCTTTCTTTCTCTTTCTCTCAAAATAAACAAATAAACATTTTTTAAGTGCTAAAAATGATGTGGCCTCTATGCCATGTCTGTTATTGACTGTCAAAACCATCACTGCACTTTGACACTCTGTGGGCATCCCCTTGAACATTTTAGAGCATTTCAGTTTGTACAAGACATTTTTAGTGTGTTTTAAATATGTATACTGATCAGCAGCTGGCAAGTCAACACCCTCTCTCCACTGATATTTCACTGGTCTTTCTATTCTTCAGTAAAAGAAACAGTTACAAATGTAAAATTTCTTTCCAGTAATAGCAATGATAACATCAGCTTAAATATACATATTCTCTTTATTTTGGAATGTGCTTCCTTCTCTTGATGCTAAAATGAGTCTGTGAGTCTGTGAGGGCCGGTGTTATCATCCCCATTTTACAGATGAGGGAAGCGTGGCCTAGAAAGTTACAGTGACATCCACTGTGATGGAAATCAAAGTTTCATGACTCAAATCATTTGCTCTCTTCTCTATACATGAAAACTTGTATATGGCGTCATAATATGTAAACATAGAAGATACACAAATCTTTTAACAAGTAAATAGTTGATAGAAGGTTTTGAGTGTTTGTGAACATGAAACATACAAGGCATATACGTGTTTATGTAGGAGCCTAATCACCCACAGTAATGAGAGATTGACCCAGGCAAGGTTCACAAACAGTTGAATGAATGAATGAATGAATGAATGAATGAATAAGTGCATGTGCATGCATGAGAGCCTGCCCCAGATCTGGGCAAAGCAGTGACTGCCAGCATAGGGAGTCAGAGGGTAACCACAGAGCTCTGCCTGTTCCAGAACATCTCTTCCTGTGTCATGACGTCACATTTTCTTCCCACTTGCCCTGAAAGCCTTCCCAGGTGGCCTCTGCTAAGAGTCCAGCAATGAAGGTAGAGTGTTTTCCCCAGCCCTGGACAAGCTGCACTTATATGATCTGAGGAGAAATACAATGATGGATCAGCCTTTCCAGTGAGCGCATCTATGCCCACTCAATTCATCCAGAAAACATATTGATTTCCTTCTATCCCCCTCCCTGCTATCACCTTCCCATTTAATTCACCTCATTGTCTATGTGTTTGTCTCCTTCATCATTGAGTAAGCAACATGGCTTCAGGAGCACACTCATCCATTTTCATATTCTAAAGTGCCCATTGCAGTTCAAGGTGTAGTTAGCATTCATTAGGCAATTGTCCAAATGAAGGAATGAGAGCTCTGTGTTCAACATTAGGGTTGGGTTTTCCAGAATTCAGATGAGGAGGAGGAGGAAGAAGATGATGATACCAGCTAACATTTATCAGCACGTATCATATGCCTAATTCTCTGCTATGTCTTTTATACACACAATCTTAAGGAAGCATCACACAACCCTATGAGGTAGGAATTTCTGTTAGCCACTTACACGTATTAGGAAACTGAGGCTTATTGGAGTAAAGTAATCTGCCTAAGACTGCACAGTGAATATCAGGCAGAAATATGTCTCTTGGACTCCAGGGAGCATAGTCTTAACTTCTGTGTTATCCTGCTGGCCATATCGTCCAATCCAGAAAGCAGATTCACGATCCAGATCATGGTCTTTCAAAGAAGACAGGAACGATTCCTTGCAAAATCTGGGAACTAAGTCACCTTAGCTATGGGCGAGAAAATAAGCAGAAAACAGGGTCTCAGCTTCAAGATTAGTTGTAGTAAGGAGATGAGACCAGCATACATATTACTGAGAGAGTGACCCAGACACTGCCTGTCTAGATATCCACCAGCTACACTGCTACCAGGTGGGGAGTGTACCCTATATGCCCCCCACACTATGTTAAATGCTTTATATCATTTTATTAATAATCCTCCCAATGATCTTTAAAAAGTACATATTATCCTCAGTTTACAACTTATAATTTACAATTTACAATTCTAACTAGAAACAGTAAGTAATTTGTCCTAGATCACAGACCTAAGGACAAATGGTGGATTTGGGCTTTCAAGCCAGGTCACAGGACTTCAGAACCCAGAATAGAAACCCCATTCTCCATGTACTATGAATCAGGAGTGGTAGAGATCCTGTGGTTATGCCATAGGAGGCGAGTATTTCTAAAACATACCACTGAGAGGAGACGTCTTTATGGAAAATGAGAATCCTTAGCAAAAACTTATAGATCTGCTACAAACTACCACTTTCAGATTAGTAATAAGTCAGTCAGCATCTTACAGGCATCCGGCATAGGACAGATAAACATTTTATCTTCCGCCCAAATATGGTGGGTCCGTGTGAGGGCTGCATGTGCAATGGACACAAGGCCATGCACGTACTGTAGCCCAAGGACTCTGGAATTCTGCCATATGGGTAATAGAATGATAAAAATCAAGTCCATGATTTCATTGGGGGCTGGCCCTGCTTACAAAAGTAAAAAAATTGTGTCTTGGAGACTTATTCTTCGATGTCATTCTGCCTGTTTTGTAATAGCAGAATAATACCTAGTAAAGTAACTAACATTTTGGAGCACTTAATAAGTGTGTCAGGCTGCATTTTAAATAAGTTCTGCCTGAGTTATACCTCATTAACTCCTTACAACTAGCTATGAAGTAGTTGGCTGTCAACAAGGATGTATTGAATAAATGAGTCCTATATGGATTAATCTGTGCCTTGATTTTATTTCATGTAACAATATGTTTGGGGCTATTTCCAGGTCAAGGTGTTAGAATCTGCTACATGGTTTTAAATGGACATACATTACTCTATAGTATTGACATACCATTCTATATATAACCATTCTCCTGTGTTTGGATGTTTAGGACATTTCTATTGTCTTTACACAAACAATAATCCATTGAATGTTTTTGGTCACACTACCTTGTGTACATTTGCCAATGTTGCTGTAGGAGAGACATCAAAAGTAGCGTGTCATTGTTAAAAAAAATAAAACTAAAATTCTGAGCTTTTTTAATTATTGAGTTGCTAAAACAACTCTAACTTCTGACCTAAATGGGTTTTGGGAACATTCTTCATCTGTTTTAATGTAAAGCTGAAAAACATCTTTTTGGAAGATGGGAGGTATAAATTATAGGCCTTCTATTTTAGATAATAGACCAAAAAGCTTTGTATAATCATAACAGAGCTATAAAATTCTATTCTGTTCTTCAGCATGAGGCAAATAAAAAATTTCAGAGTAATGAATATAATTTGGGGTGTGTTAATGTCAAATTCAGGCTTTATATCTTATAGTAATGCCCTTCATTGCTTATATTTTCAATGGATTTTTTGGTAGATTTATTTTTAATACATGGAACACCAAAATATGGGGGGATGGGAATGTGCTAGTGAATCCTCGAGTGCTTTTTTTTTCTAACTTTATTTTGCAACTCTACATATTTTGCTTCAACTATTTTCTAAGTAATTGAATTAGAATGCAGTTGGTAGAGAGGGGTCAGTAGGAGGTGGGGAAATAAAGAGCCAAACTAAGATGTTACCTGTGGATCGGGGCACCTGGGAGGGTTGGCCAGTTGAGCCTCCAACTCTTGATTTCAGCTCAGGTCATGGTCTCATGGTTGTGGGATCCAAGCCCATGTTGGGTTCTGTGCTGGGTGTGGAGCCTGCTTGGGATTCTCTCTCTTCCTCTCTCTCTGCCCCTCCTGACTCGTTCTCTCTCTCAAATAAATTAAAAAAATAATAAATAAATAAAATGTTACCAGTGGGGCACCCCTCCTATCGACAAGGCTCCTAGACTCTGAAAGAATTACACATAAGCAACTCAAATGTCCATCGACAGATGAATGGATAAACAAAATGTGGTCTGTACATACAACAGAATATTACTCAGCCTTAAAAGGGAAGGACATTCTGTCACATGCTACAACATAGGTGAACCTGAAGGACATCATGTTAAGTGAAACAAGCCAGTCACAAAAAAACAAATTCTGTCTGATTCCACTTGTATGAGGTATCTAGAAGAAGTAAAACTCATGCATCAGAATATAGAATGGTGGTTGCTAGGGGCTGCAGGAAGGAGGAAGTGAAGAGTTTTTGTTTAATAGACACAGAATTTGTTTCACAAGATGAAAAAGTTCTGGAAATCTGTTGCACAACCATGTGAGTATACGCAACACTAAAGAATAAATCTTATGTGTATTTTACCAGTTTTAAAAAATTACAAATGGTCTAACCCAGACAAGAAGGAATCTGCTAGATTTTGCATAATTTTGACTTTGAGTAACCTACCTTCTAGTACTCATATTTAAAGATGCATTCTCAAAATTAGTTGTTTTATCTGGGATAGGCTAGACTCCCAAAAAGTTTACCTCAAAATATAAAATGACTAAAATACAATAGAAGATCATTTCTCTCTCATGTAACTGTCCATGGCAGGTGGTAAATAAATGTTTATTAAATTAATGAACAAATGTGTATAGAAGCCATAGTACCCAGATATAAATTCAGTGTACAAACTCAGACGTGGAAGAAATGTGATTTGATTCTTCCATAATTAAAATTCAGATATATTTTGAACCTCCCTTCTGTTGGGTTAGGTGGCCAAAACTACATCTGAGACAGCTCCTTGCCACTCTGTGATAGACAGAATAACGGTCCCCTAATGATGCCCACATCCTAATCCTCAGAACCTATGACTATACTACCTTATATGGCAAAAAGACTTTGCAGATGTCATTAGAGTAAGAATCTTGGGAGGGGGAGACTATCCTGGATTATCTGGGAAGCTCCAGATAATCACCAAGCCTCTTATAAGTGAAAGAGGAAGGCTGGAGAGTCAAAGTAAGAGAGAGATTTGCAGATGCTACCCTGATGACTTTGAAGAAAGAGGTGGGGGCCATGAACCAAGGACTGTGGGAGGTTTCTAGAAGATGGAAAAGGCAAGGACATAGATGATCCCCTAGAGCCTCTAGAAGGAACCCTGCCTACCTAACAACTTGAGTTTAGCCCAATGAAATCCATTCAGACTTCTGACCTCCAGAATTTATAAAGTCATAAATTTGTGTTGTTTTAAACCACTAAGTTTGTGGTAATTTGTTACAGTAGCAGTAAGAAACTAATATACACCCCACCACCCACCTTGCTAGCAGTGGTATCTAAATTCTGGATCGGGGAGATAATAGTGACACAGGGACTCAGAGTAGAGACCACTTGGATTTGAAACTCAGCTCAGTCACCCGCTTACTTTGCAACCTCAGTGAAGTCATGTAACTTCTCTGTGAATGGCTGCCTCATCTGTGAATTAATGTCCACATCTGTCAATTGGGAATAAGATCAATACTTAACCTCATATAAGGTTATTGTGAGGAATAAACATGTCCATTTAAATAAAGAGCTTACAACAGTGCTTGGCATGCAGAAAACACTATAGAGGTATATTGACTATTACCATGGTTACTCTTATTATTTATCATCTGGCTCTAGGCCTTGATTAGTCCATGCTGGTTCCTGCCAAGTAAGCCCTCACTGCAGACCATAGGCTGTCCCAGCTCTGCTTGTATTTCAGTTAACTCTGCTCCCAAATGCTCCCACAGCTGGAAGCATGATGCTGATTCCCATGCCAATCTGAGACAGAAGAAGTCGGTGCCCTCACCCCAATCCCTGGGAAACCCTTTTATTTGTTGGTTGGCATGTTTGTCCCTCCCAGCTTCTGCTGGTGCTTTGGCTGAAGGGTCACCCCTGCAACCGTGTCTAGAGGATTGCCCTTGGGCAATGGAAACCACCTTGCCCAGAGTTAAAATGCCCTCTCTCTAGTTCAGAAACCCTGGAGAAGGGTATAAAAGTCTCCCTTGACAGACTGCTGCAAAATTTATGTTCCAGAGCTTGCAAGGATCTGGTGGAAGCCACATTCTTGCCCTTCCCTACCCTGCTGTCCTCACTACATGACAGATGCCTCCTGAGAGAAGTCCCCCCGTATATCACATGCATGCAAAGTTCTGTTGTGAGCTCTGTTTCTAGGGAACTTGACCTAACTTGTGGTCTAAGGCCTCAGACACTTAGTAGGGGCTGATGAACACCTGGGAGGTGGTAACAAAGACCTGTGGGATTGCAGGGGAAGGAGAGCTTCAGGCTAGAGGAGCAGGGAACTGTCTGCTCATAGAATGACCTGAGCCCACACTGGGCCTGTAGGCACCGAATTGAAAATGCATACTTTTAGACTAGGCTTTACTCTATCGGCTACCTTCAGGTGTCATTGTGTCCCACGCACACAGAATGTGTAATGCAATTTTCAACCCAACCTTAATTGTCACAAAGTCAATTTGTTTTTCAAAAGCAGTAACACTGCTACCCCTTAAGGCCTCCTTATGTCCTAGATGTTAAAAGTAATACTTAAGAGCTCAAAATTTTCCTGTACCTAGAAAACAAATAAAAAGTTTCTAAGACAAGTCAAATTATGTTTATAGTTTTTCCTGAATAGATTTAAAAAGAAAGAAAAAAGACCAAATAAGTCATTAAATTTTGAAACATCTCAGCAATTCATACTATTATCTTTTTGTTTTATTTTCCCTGTAGGTGATATGCTGCTTAATACATAAGCATTTATTGTCATAGCATCTCAGTACTTTATAATTTTACTTCATTACATTTTCTGTAGTTTACATGTTTATGTTCCTTCCTGACTTTCCCCTCTATCCAAGACAACTCCTGCCTCCATTTAAACTCTTCTCTCTCACATCATCTGTACAATGGTTCTTGAAACACCTTTAAAAAAAATAACTATGGTCATTGGCAAGCTATTCTGGGAGCTGTAAGAATATCATATGGGTTCACTGAAAAAAGCACTCACTTTATGTTCCGTTGGAGGTGTGGACACCATGGTATTCCCCTGCTTTTCAAAAGTTCTTGTTACCCCACTGCACCTACTTTAGTACCTGTTTCTGCTACCTGAAAGAAACCTGAAGGTTTTCACTTTTATGAAGAAGGGTGAAAAACAAAAATAGTGTGTAGGGTTTTGGTTTGCTTGGTTGTTGTTGTTGTTGTTGTTGTTGCTGTTTTGCAGGAAGCCCTTATAGAGGCAGCATGCACCCTGAGCAAGGAGAGCAGCCCCACCGAGCTCCTTCTCCAAGAACCACACTCAGAATCTCAGTATCATGCTGTCATAGCTTTGAACTGTGTCTGTGGGCATCTGTGCTTTATCTTGATTTCTTTTGTGCATCCATTAGCAAGATATGTCCTAATGTATCAGAAGAGCTGAAGAGAGGTTATTTTTTTGGGTCCGGGAATGCTAAAAAAATTTTCCATGTAAATTGATGATAGTTTCTTCCTTTATGCCATTTGGCTTACAAAAGTTTTCATAAGAATGCTCTACTTTTGGACAGCAGGGGAATCCTGTAAATCTAAAGGACAGTGTCTTCCCAGGACATGAACCTGTTCAGTGAAAGGACCCCAGCAAGGACCAATCCTTTGCCACTGAATAGGATAAGAAAAATGGTAATTAGTGACTCTCTCCCACCCATTTGCTTTTGTATTTCATTCTTTTTTTTTTAATTTTCTTTTTTCTTTTTTAAAATTTACATCCAAATTAGTTAGTATATAGTGAAATAATGATTTCAGAAGTAGATTCCTTAATGCCCCTTACCCATTTAGCCCATCCCCCCTCCCACAACCCCTCTAGTAACCCTCAGTTTGTTCTCCATATTTATGAGTCTCTTCTGTTTTGTCCCCCTCCCTGTTTTTATATTATTTTTGCTTCCCTTCCTTATGTTCATCTGTTTTGTTTCTTAAAGTCCTCATATGAGTGAAGTCATGTGATTTTTGTCTTTCTCTGACTGACTAATTTCACTTAGCATAATACCCTCCAGTTCCATCCATGTAGTTGCAAAAGGCAAGATTTCATCCTTTTTGATAGCCAAGCGATACTCCATTGTATATATATATACCACATTTTCTTTATCCATTCGTCCATCGATGGACATTTGGGCTCTTTCCATACTTTGGCTATTGTTGATAGTGCTGCTATAAACATGGGGGTGTATGTGTCCCTTCGAAACAGCACACCTGTATCCCGTGGATAAATGGCTAGTAGTGCAATTGCTGGGTCATAGGGTAGTTCTATTTTTAGTTTTTTTGAGGAAACTCCATACTGTTTTCCAGAGTGGCTGCACCAGCTTGCATTCCCAAGCATTTCATTCATTCTTATCCACTGCCTTCTTAACTTTTCTGGACAGTTGCCAGAAACCAAATGAACCAAACTGAAGTGTGGGAACTACCTTCAAACTTTCTTGGTGAGGGAACAAACCCCCTCCAGTCCTGCCAGGTGACTGGCCTATAGAGGTTGGTCCCCCCACAGTCCCTGAAAGGGTGCACATCCTCCCCCAGGACCAGAGGTGCTTACACACGAGAAGGGGGTCTGGGGAGGGCTAAAGAGAAGGTTGCCCTCACTTGCCCCTCTCTGTCTACTTCTCGTTTAGAAACACACTGGCATACACATGTTTTGACACTTTCAGATTGAGAATCGCCAATGTAATTCTTTGCTTTTTGCTGTTTTAGGGTTTAAGTTGAAACTTGAAAGGACAGAAAAGATACTTTACTCCTTCCTCTCATTTCTCTCTTAAAAATATACAGTAATATGTGCTTTGGGACTTTTGTATGGTCTTTTCTATAAGTTTCTGCTTTACCCTTTTTACTTCTAAACCAAGAATGGAGATAGACCAGAATCCAGATGCCTTACAAATTACTTCAAGGGGAAATGAGGAATTGTGCTAGTAAATATAGCATGTAGTAGTTAATCATACTGAACTATTTTTATTTCCAACAAAAGCCTTGTAAAATGTGCTGGTCATCTCCATTTAATATAGCAACGAAAACAGATGAAAAATGGAGTGATTTGTTAAAAACTCATCACATTCATGGCAGAGGCAAAGCAAGGAAGCAATAACTCTTTGATCTGAACCCAGAGAGCATATATAGCTTCCAATTTAATGGGGGGAAAAGTTGAGTACTCATCTTTGAACATAAAATGAAAACAAATATAACTTCTAGTGCATGTACTAATTCTCAGAGAATACAGCCTCCAGTTTTAGAGTTTTAAAGTCTGTTCCAACATTTGAATGGTTTTAGCACCAGCCTTAAGTAGGCCTTCATTTAGATTGTTATTAGCAACATTCCTATACAAGAGATTGTTTTAACTAAAAGGAAATTAAATGCTTATATATCTTTTCCCTGTCCCCATCCCTAAATGCACATTGCTATTTCCTATTGTCTATAAAGGCAATAAAAACATCATGAACAACTTCCATCTAACACTGATGTGAGCCTTTATGACTCACTTCTTCGATACTTACCTCCGGAGCACTAAAGCTGTACAGGAGAACCATAACTCAAACCCTGTCCTTAAAAAAACAAGTGTCCTTTAGCCTGTGACAAAGGATCTACAGTGGGAATGTTAAAGGCAAGCAAATTAAGAGGTATCAAGAAGAAAATTTCACCAGAGAAAAAGAGCATCAGAATATAGTAGAAAGAGATGAAATAATTTATGGTCATTCTGCCTAATTTTCAGGTTTGGGTAGGTTTTCTGGCTTATTTTTATTCTAATACTTTACAAATATGAAGACAATTACCACTTTTATTACTAGATAGAATATCTACCCAAGAGGGTGATCTTGTATTTGAATTACAGGAAGGGCTTTATTGGTGTTCTATTTTCATCTTGTAATTAGCTAAACTAGAACTACAGCCTATTTAATTATTTTTGCTTTCCGTTTCCCTGTTATCTTAAAGAAATTTAAAAAAACCTAGGAGTTAGACTTAAATTCATTATGTCCAATTTATTCTCTGATTGTTACTGCTGTTGTTATTATTTAAAACAACCACAATTCCTGACTCCATCCATATATTTATTCCCTCCTCTGGGTTCATTAGGGCTAAAAATAGATTGGGTTAGATTTAAATTAAATTAATGCAATAATTTTTCAACTGAGAAAAAGAATCATCAATATTCTCTATCCTCTTAATGACCCCTGGCATTACCACATCAGGGCTATGACATGGTCCAAAAGATAGGCAAATGTTTTCTAGGCTGGTAAAACTTTTTATGGAATCAGGTGCAAAACCTTGATCTGCAACACTAATTTAAACTACTTTGAGTTTATGATCTTTGGGGAGATTTGTGATCCACGTGCAAACCGTTATTACAATAAATTAGTCCCCAGTAGGGGTTGATATAAGGAAATGAGCATGATTCTATGACTAGACAGAGGGAAAGTCTAGCAAAGATAGTCAAGGGTTGGAATGAGAAATGTTTTCCCAGAGATATCTTAAAATGAGTCAGATATTTATTTGTCCTGAGTGGTTTAGTTGAAACATCTCTGGACGCTGACAGATTATATAACTCTGAAGGCTCTTCCCGTTTCTGCAATCTGATGATAAATCTCAGAGCAGTATGTTAGATTTGTGTTCTCACAAATGGGGGATATGGACTTCTCCCCTTTGACTCCAGTGGAAAAAAATGTATGTTCAGAGATTGTCTTCTTAGGCTTCTCTGTCACTCTTCCTGCCTGAAGACAATGAAGACAGATATAATTACCTATAAAGGGGGGAAAAAAATGAAATTGGATCCCTACCTCATACCAACACAAAAATTAATTCTATGTGGATGAAAGATTTATATGTCAGATGTAAAACTTTAAAACTTTTAGAGTTCTGTAGGTGAATATGTTTTTGGACTATGGATCTTTTAAACAATCCATCAGATTGTGCTGGCCATAAAATAAAATAAAAGCTTGAGAAATTCAACTATGTTAAAACAAAGAACTTCTGCTCATCAAAAGAAACCTTTCAAAATTGAAAAGATAAGCCACGGACCGAGAGAAGGTATTTGTAACACACTTAACAGACAATGTTATTATTAGAGCATATAAAGAACTCCTTCAAGTTAATAAGAAAAAGACAAAAAAAATCCAATAAAATAATAGGCAAAAGAAATGAAGAGGCATTTCATGGAAGAGGTAAATAACCAAAACACATTTGAAGAGATAGATACTCAAGCTTATTAGTAAGAAGAGAAATGCGAATCCAGACTAGGAAGTAACCATTTTATACCCATTTAATTGACAAAAATGAGGAAATATGACAGTACCAAGTGTTGGAAAAGATATGAGTCAACAGAACATACTTATACATTTCAGGTAGGAGTATAAATTGCTACATGCATTTGGGAAGATAATTTGGCATTATCTTGTAAAGTCATATCTCATGACCTGGTAATTCTATTCCTAGGCACACACTTGTGTACCACCCAAACATTCTTATTTTAAGAATACCCCCAAAAATATGTTCACACTAGCAGAATAGATATGATTTATATATGTATACATGATATATGATATGATATAGCAGAAATCATTCTGTGGCATATTCACCCAATAGAGTGAGTAAACTATAACTACCCACAATATGGATGAATTTTAGTAACATATTGTTGAGTGAGAAAAGCATGTCCAAGATATAAAATGAAGCAAACTAAGCAGCATATTGTTCATGCACATATAAAAATAATAAAGACAAAGTGCAGGATAATGGATGTTTCTGGAGTTGAGGTTGATAACACATTGGTAAGTTTAATTTTGAGGATAGGTGTTCTTAGATTGGATGGCAGATTCATAGGTTTTCATTAAATAACTAAACAAAAGCAAATAAAAAAATAAACGAATGAAAAGAAAAGATAGCTAACCCCAGACCAAAGATGAAAGTGTTCATTCACCAAGGATTATGATTAACCAGATTTTATATATATGAGGTCTCCCTAAACCCCCAAAAGAGAATAAATAAAAATAAAAATAGTGATTTCATAATTGGTCTTATTTGTGCATTTATAATCTTTCAACGATTACTACAAGTTTCAATCCGTAGATGCTACAATTACATAACAGTATTTTTACCCACCTCCTCTGACTTTGTCTCTTCTTAGTGTTTCATTTTTAACTTACAGTTGGAGAAATGGGCAGAAGAGAAAATACTTAAATGTTTTTCTCGAAAATCAGATAAATGACTTCCTAGATTTTATCTCTATATCCAACAAAACACCGGTGCACACTTCACCCTAATTAGCAGCAATTACATGCATAGTTCTTTTGAGTTTTTCATTTTTGCCTATGGGGCTACTTTTTTTCTTAATCAATTTTTCTAGGGGGTTAATACTTCCATTAATCTTTTCAAAGAACTGACTTTTTGCTTTGCTTGTTTTCTCTATTTGGCTGTCTATTTTCTATATTATTAATCTTGACTTTACTATTTTCTTCTTTCTACCTATTTGAGTTTACTTTGCTTATCTTTTATACCTTTTTTTTTTTTTTTTTTTTTTTTTTTTTTTTTTTGAGAGAGGGCGCAAGTGAGTGAGGGGCAGAGAGAGAGAGAATCCCAGGAGGGGCAGAGAGAGAGTGAGAGAGAGGGAGAGAGGGAGAGAGAGAGAGGAGGGGCTCACCCAAGGTGGGGCTCTAATTCGTGAACCCTGAGGTCATGACCTGAGCTGAAGTCTGATGCTTAAGGACTGAGCCACTCAGGCACCCACTTTTATACCTTTTTAAGATTGGAAATTTAGGGAGTTGGTTTTAAGCCTTTCTTTGTTTCTAATATAATCATTTAAAGCTAGACATTTCTCTCCCAATACTGCTTTAGTTATATTTCACAAACTTCATACATTATTTTCATTTTAATTTCAGTTAAAAATCTCTGTAAAATAGCTTGTGATTTCTTCTTTGGTCCACTGGTTATTTAGAAGTATGTTATTTAATTTCCAAATGTCTAGGCCTTTTCTAAGTATCTTATTATTATTACTTTCTAACTTGTTATTAGTTTTAAACTCATTTCTACTGTAGACAGAAAAGATATTCTGTAAGATTTAAATCTGAAATTTACAGAAACTTATTTTATGACTCGGTTTATGGTGTACCTTGGTGAATGTCTTATGTGCACTTGAAAAGAATATATATTCTACAGTTGGTAGGTACAGTGTTCTACAAATGCCAAAAAGGCTAAGCTGATTGGTAGTTTTGTTTATAACCTCTATATCCTTACTGATTTTTAAATCGATTTATTATATCAATTACTGAGAAGAGAGTGATAAAATATCCAACTATGATCGTCTTCCTTAAGTTCTGTCAGTTTTTGCTTTGTGTCTTGAAGCCCTGTTATTAATTCATATATATTTATGTATTCCTGATGAATTGACACTTTAATGTTTTTCAGTCTTTTGTAACATTGTCGGAAGCCCACTTTGTCTGATATTAATATAGCTATCCCAAGTAAAGTTTCTTAGGTTTACTGTTTACCAAGTATATTTATTCTATACTGTTATTTATAACCTATTTGAGTTTTCATATATAAAAGTGCATTTCTTATAATGTGCCTATAGTTCAGCCTTACTTTTTAAAATTTTTTATGTTTATTTGTTCGTGAGAGAGAGAGAGACAGACAGAGCATGAGCAGGGGAGGGGCAGAGAGAGAGGGAGACACAGAATCCAAAGCAGGATTCAGACTCTGAACTGTCAGCACAGAACCTGACACCGGGCTCGAACTCACAAACCATGAGATCATGACCTGAGCTGAAATCGGATGCTCAACCGACTGAGCCACCCAGGTGGCCCCAGCCTTACTTTTTAAAATCCAGACTGATCTCTGCTTTTAATGGGTGTGTGTTGTCCATTTGAATTTAATATAAGTGTTGCTAGTGTTGGGCTTAAGTTTACCATCTTGCAATTTTATTTTATCTGTCACACATGTGAGATAGGACGACAATCCGAGGAAACACATCAACCCTAGGCATACCGTAAGAGTTGGTCACCCTCGGATCACAAGATGCATCCTTACCTTATCAATTTCTAATTCAAATTACTATTGTACCTCTTCATATAAAATGTAAGAACCTTATTATAATTCCATTTACTACCTCTCCTCCCTTCTTTCTGCTATTGCTCTCACGGATTTTACTTACATATACATTATACACTCCAAACTAAATATATACTTACTTTTGCTTTAAACAATCAGTGTATTTTAAAGAAATCAAGAGGAGAAAAAAAGTTCTTTTTTCAATATGGTACATTTATTTACCGCTCCTGGTGTTCTTCATTCTCACCTGTACACTTAGTTTCCATTTGGTATCATTTCCCTTCAACGTGCAAAATGTCCTTTAATACTTCTTACAGTGCCAGTCTGCTGGCAATGAATTCTCTCAGCCTTTGCTTGTCTGAAAATATCTATCTCATTCTCATTTCTCAAAGGCAGTTTTACTAACTATAGAATTCTGGGTTGACAGTTGTCTTTCACCCCTCTAGCACATTAAAGATAATCTCCCACTGTCTTCTGGTCACCAAAGTTGCAGAAAAGACGTCATCCTACATTCTTATTGTTACTCCTCTGTGCCTAATGGGTCTTTTATTTTTGACTTTTTTAAAAAGTTTATTTCCTTATTTTGAGAGAGAGAGAGAGAGAGAGAGAGAACACATGCACAAGTGGGGAAGGGGCAGAGAGACAGAGAGACAGAGAGAGAGAGAATCCCAAGCAGGCTCCATACTGTCAGCATGGAGCCCGACATGGGGCTCGGTCTCACAAACCGTGAGATCATGACCTGTGCCAAAGTTGGGCACTTAACTGACTGAGCCATCCAGATGCCCCTTATTTTTTACTTTTTAAAGTTTTTCTCTTTATCTTTGTTTTCATCAATTTGACCATAATGTGTCTAAGTGTGGTTTTCTTTGTATTCATCCCACACGCTATTTGTTGAGCCTCTTGTATCCAATTTTGGAAAAATTTCAGCCGCAGTTTCTTCAAATATTTTTTCTATACCCCTTGCTTGTTTCTCTCAATCTCTCTTTTTCCCTGCTACTCTCTCTTTCCCTCCATCCCCATTACATCCTCTCCCCTCCCCTCTAGTCTCTTTTCTCCTTTTCTTCTCTTTGGGGGCACTAATACATGTATTTTATTATTTATTTTATTTTTAAAAAATTTTTATTTATTTTGAGAGAGAGAGTGTGTGCAAGCAGGGGGAGGGGCAGAGAGAAAGGAGGGAGAGAATCCCAAGCAGACTCCAAGCTGTCAGTATTGACCTGGGGCTCGATCCTATGAACCATGAGATCATGACTTGAACCAAAATCAAGAGTTGGGCTCTTAACCTACTGAGCCACCCAGGCGCTCACAATATGTGTATTTTAGATCACTTGATACTGTCCCACAAGTTACTGAGGCTCTGTTCACTTTTACTTGATTTTTATTTTTCTGATATTTTACTTTTCAGTTCTAGGATTTTCTGTTTCTTATGATTTCCATTTACGTGCTAATATTCCTTACTTATTTATTCATTATGTCCATCTTTTCCTTCAAGTCCTTGAAATATGTATAATAGCTATTTTCAAGTCTGTATTGGGTAAATCTAACATCTTGGTCACCTCAGAGTCTATTTTTTATTAACTATATATATTTCTTAATCATTGAATCACATTTTTTTCTATTTCTTTGCATGTCTAGTCATTATCAATAGTATTCTGAATATTATGGGTGATATGTTGTAGGGATTATTTTGCCTTCCTTCAAAGAGCGCTGAATTTTGTTCTGGCAGGCATTTACAATATTATTAGATCTTCATTCTCCTGTCAGGCTTGATTTTATGCTCTGTTAGAGTGATTCTATTTTGATTTTATCCTTAGTCCTAGGGAATGGCTAGAGTTTACTCTGAAGATGTGGTATTTCTCTGGTTTTAACTGATTGTAATGACATCCCTACTCTGGCTGGGCCAGGACTCCAACATTTTCCATCACTGTAGGATGTCTAGCATCTTTATTCTGCCTTTAGCTTCACACTAGCTGTCTTCTACTAGGCTACTAGTACTCTCCAAGGATCCATGATGAATCTCCACACAGACTTCTGGTGTCATCCTCTGTGTAGCTGTATCCTGTCCAGTACCCTGCTCACATATCTCAGCCTTTTGGAGCCCCATCTCTCATCTCATCTCCACAAAAAAACAAGACTCTCTTTGGGCTTTCCCTCCCTAAGTCGTGATCCAGAAATTTCTCCTACACAGAAAGCCAGGGTAGCCATGAGCGTCCCTTTGTCTGCTTCATTTCTCCCAAGATTCACAATCCTGCACTGCCTGTTATGCAATACTTTAAAACAGCTAGTTACCTCATATATTTTGTTCAATTTTATAGTTGCTCATGATAGGTGGGCAAATTCAGTAGCAATTACTCCATTCTGGACAGAAGAAGAAGTGACATTACTTGATTTTTATAAGCTTTCATTTTGTTTTAATAAAAATTTCGAATTTTTATGGTGTTGCAAAGCAAATTGAATTATGACTAACATTCACAGTTCAGAGATCTAATTTCTCATGTTTTTGCAAAGCTGTCACATCTCCAACTGCTGTAAGTTTTTTCCCTTTCATATGTGAGAATATTTCTCTGGGACTTTTGTACCTTCCTCCACCCCCACTCGCAGTGCTCCCCTTCTCATGCCACTTTAGGGACCCTACCCCACATGTCTTACCATCCACATCTTCTGAAATATTCATCTCAAAACTTGAATACCCCAAATCCTTAAGAGCTTTTAAAAGTCCAGGGTCCTGGGGCGCCTGGGTGGCTCAGTTGGTTAAGCTCCAACTTTGGCTCAGGTCATGACCTCACAGCTCATGAGTTTGAACCTTGTGTCGGGCTCTGTGCTGTGATAGCTCAGAGCCTGGAGCCTGTTTCTGATTCCGTGTCTCCCTCTCTCTCTGCCCCTCTCCCACTCGTGCTTTGTCTCTCTCTCTCTCAAAAATAAGTAAGCGTTTAGAAAAAAATTAAAAGTCCAGGGTCCAGTCACCATTTGTGCATTATGAAAATGCTTCTTGAATCTGTTCATATTTTCATTCTAAGCCCTATTTAGAGAAAAGATCTCCAGTATGCAATTCTTATATTTTTGTGTATATTTAGAATTTTTTTATAACAAAATATAGCAAAAATAAATAAATTTCTAAAAGTTCACAATTCTCTCTCATTAATTTGTTCTCTCAGGGTCATAAAACTATCCTCCAAGAACTAAATAATGCCCTTTGGTTCCAAATCCAGAATTTGACGAACAAGTGTGACCTCTCTCCAAGATTACTTTCATTACTGTATAAACGTAAGTCACTTTCCTACTGTCCTTTATCTTTTTAAAAAAAATGTTTATTTATTTTTGAGAGAGAGAGAGAGAGCATGTAAGCAGGGAAGGGGCAGAAAGAGAAAGAAAGAGAATCTCAAGCAAGTTCGTCACTGTCAGTTCAGAGCTGATGTGGGGCTCAAACTCACGAACTGTGAGATCACGACCTGAGCCCAAATCAAGTTGGATACTCAACCAGCTGAGCCACCCAGGTGCTCCCCCCACCATTTTTTATCTTATATGAGCTCTACTATTTCCTTTAGTTTCTCCTCATTTGATAGCTCTTACATCTGTGGTCATTTTGTTGTTTTTCTATAGAACCTTCAGATGTTCTTTATGCCTCTTTCAGAAGCATAGTAACCCTAGCTGCATCTGATACTCTAGGCAAGCATCCACCATGGATATGTACAAGAAGAAAATAAACATCACCCAGCAAGGAGGTTCTGAGCTTACCTTGAGGTCCTCTTTGGCTTGAGACACATAGCAATGACAGATAAAAAATATCCCAATTATGTTCTCTGATGACAATACTAGTCATTTGGCACTTGATTATAAAAAAAAAGATTAAAAAAAACTACAAATATGGAAACTGAAAAAACACATTAAAAATAAAACTGGAAACTCCCTCAGTGAAATATTTATAAATTTTGCTTAAGCCTTAAAAAAAAGCTAACAGGTAACTAATGGAAGAACTCAACTATGGAAGAAATTTCAGAAGACTTAAAACTTCCAGACACACTGGGCTGGGAATCCTGGCTCTCAAACTCACGAGTTGGATCAATTTGGGCAAATGATGGTACTCCTAGAGCCACGGTTTCTAGTCTGTTATACACAGGCATTCCTTGGTTTGCATGATATTTTCCCTGAAATGTTCACCTTGCAAATAACTCTTGCTCCTTAAACCTTTTCTGTTCTCACTTAAATGGGCAACAAAACCTGGATCTGTTGGTCTGATGCCACAGCCCAGACCAGCCACTCTGTTATAATTTCAGTGATTTATTTCCTTTTAGAAAATATAACAGATAGCTTAGAAGAGGCCACCAAAGTGCCAGTCCTTAACACACACACCCATTTATACCCTTGATTCCCCCAAGGAGAATCCAGAAGATGGGCCATAGAGTGAGTGTCTACAGGGCAGAAGACACTTTCTGCTCCGTGTTGGCATGCTAGGTCTTTCTGATCCCTTCTGCAGAGGCCAAGGAGGGGTAAATCTTTCCTGATCTTGAGGCTGAGGACCAGGGAAGAGAGAAGCTTCCTTCAGGTGGCCTGGCAGGAAGGCAAGAGAACTGATGGCATGCCTGCCAGTCAGTGCAAGGACACATGAGCAGAACCCCTTTGCCTTCCTCCACCTGTGATTTCCATCATAAGGATATTCTCTGATCAGCTACATCTGAGACCAAACTAGCCAACAAAGAAATATACCCTGTCGAAGCAGTAGGTATTCAGCAGCCTGAGAGAGGAAAACCTACCAGATCATATACCTAAGGAAATAAAACTCCTAGAATAAACAGATGAAAACATTAGTTTTTTTAAAATGTACTTTAAGAACATAATTGCATCTGCAAATAAATAATATTAATTAGTAATAAAACATAAGATTTCCTGATAAAAAGTTCAGAAGGTAAGTGAAAGGAGAAATGCTTACCACTGTTAAGGTCTGAATAGCAGTCTGGAAATTCATGAACAGGAGCAAGCAAAAACATGGGAATATGGAAATCATGTCAGAAAAGATAAGAGACTTGGAGAATATATTTAGGACATGTAGCAAACAAATAGTAGGAATAACAGACAAAAAAAAAAAGGAGTTCTGGAAAGAAAAAAATGGAAAGTGAGGAAATTTTAATAATAAAACTAACAAAATAAAACCAAATAAAAAATTCACAATTAAACAAACAAACAAGGAAACTTTTACTTGAGCAGAAAGACCCAAATCTGAAAACTGAAAGGTATATTGATGAGAAATCACAAGGATGTAGGTATATCCTGGTAAAACTCCTCAATTCTCAAGATAACTGGAAAATCTTAAAAGCTCTTAAACTGAAAGAGCAAATTTACCTAAAGGGAAAATGCATAGCCTCAAGTGCTTTTATTATTACAAAATAGACAAAAATAAGTTAGAATTCCATTTAAGAAATTTAAAGAGATCAATTTTTTAAACAAAAGAAAGAAATGAGAGAATAAACATAAAAGAGAAAGCAAATAAATACAAAAAGAGTAAGGCTAAGTAAATGTAAAAGTTACTCTAAAGAAGATAGGTAACAGAAAAGATAAATCTCCAGAGCCAGATGAGAATCGTCAGAGACAAGGTAAGGAATGAAAAAAGAATGCAAGAGAAATTTTAAGAATCATAAGAGAATGTTCATCTCTCTAGAAGCACATATATGGCAACAAATTTTAAAACCTAGAGGATAATAATGACTTTGTGGTGAAATACGAACGAAGAATTGACCCAAGAAGAAATAGTAATCTTAAAAAGACTAATTATGGCAGAATAAATGGTGGTAAAAGAGCTAACGTCTAAACAGGTACCAAGATTAAGTGGGTTGATGGAGTGGTGCTATCTAATCTCTAAAGAACTGATTCTTTCAGTGCTGTTCAAATTATCCCAGGCCAGAGAGGAAATATAGTCAGCCCAATTTTAATGCCATAGCCTGATCAAGTAGAAAGTGGGATGGAAAAGTTATAGAGCTATTATCACTTTCAAATAAGATGCACAAAAATCTAAGCAAAATATTAGCAAATATTAGCAAGTTCTCAAAAATAGATGCAGTAAGATCAAGCAAGTGTTATTAAAGGAACATGAAAGTGGATTGCTCTTAGAAATCACCCTCAGGGAACATCAGCACAGTCTAGTACATCAACCAACTAAAGGATAAAGCCCACAGAATCATATTAATAAATCTTGGGAAAGCTTTGATAAAATTCAGCAGCTAGTTCTTTAAATAATTTTTTTAATGTTTATTTATTTTTGAGAAAGAGAGACAGAGTAAGAGCAGGGGAGGGGCAGAGAGAGACGGAGATACAGAATCTGAAGCAGGTTCCAGGCTTTGAGCTGTCAGCACAGAGCCCTAAGCTGGGCTCAGAACTCAAGAACTGTGAGATCATGACCTGAGCTGAAGTCGGACACTTAACCAACTAAGCCACCCAGGCACCCCAATCAGCAACTATTTCTAATAGAAACTCATTATAAGTAACAAAAATTGTGGTCTATTGAAGACTACCCCAAACCAGCCACAACCGTCATTTGAAATGATAAAACACAGTACACTAAATTGTTTTCATTAAAATCAGAAGCTAGAGTGGGATACTTGTTATCACCATTTTTCTTTATAACACTTCTGTTGTTAAATAGCTAGCATAGATAGGCATTAGAGGAGATATTAAACCACACTTTTTGCTGATGATATAACTGTACACCTAGAAATCCAAGAAACTCTAGTAAAAAAAAATGTACTAGATTAAAGAATTTTTAAGATGGTAGCATACAAAGTAAATATTAAAAGATAAGACAATTTTCCTGTAGCAAAAAGTTCCTAAATGAAAACAGGGGAAATCCTGTTTCCCTGTTACTCCTTGTAATAGTTACAAAGTATATATAAATGATGGAAATATATATAAAAAGAAGTTAACAGGATCTATAAGAAATGATAAAACCTTATTAAATAATAGTTAAAGATCTGAACAAGGTTGAATGTAATATTTTCTGGTTTGAGAGGCCATACTATCATGAAAAATGTGAATTGTTGCAAAGCTTAGGTGGATTTCAAATGGAATTCTAAAATGGTTTATTGTGTCTAAAATATCCTAAAATTTATATGGATAAAAAGGTACCCCCAAAATATTCAAGAAAAACATGAAAAAAGAAAAGAAAAAAGAAAATAGTGTCTGGTGAGGAAGAATACAGAGACTGGAAATATCCCAGGGTCCTATATCATCAAGGTAATCAAATGAATATGGCATGACCTGAGAATAGACACATAGATCTGTGGGTGGAATAGAGAATTGGAAGCAGACTGCACTATATGTAAGAATACATGTAAGATGCATTAATACCATAGTTGTCGATGGATATATTAATAGCAGTCATACAAGAGCTCTGACAAGAAGTCATATTATCATGTAGAAAAATGAGAAGAAAATAAGGACAGTTTACAGAAGACCGACTCCAAGTATAATAAACACATGAAAAGATGCTCTAAAGCACTAGTAGGCAGGGAAATGTAAACAGCACTAGCTTTCAGCTGTCACTTCATACTTATCAAATTGGCCAAAAAGAAAATTAATACCAATTGCTGGCCGAGGAGTGGAAAAAAGAAAAGGATACTCTCAAACATCGCTAGTAGGAATATGAGAACTTTTTTTGTTGTTGTTGTAAAACTGTCAAACAACATCTCATAAAATTAAACACATTTATAACTCTCCAACTCGGCAACCCTACTCTTGGGAATCTAGCCCACAGAAAGAAAATCACCATTAATTGAGGAAATATATAAAAGGTATTTCCTGTAAGATTGTTTGTAGGAAACGACTGGAAACAGAAAGAATGCCCTTTGCAGGGATACGGCTGGATGAAGTATGAAATACCCACACCAAAGGGAAATAAGAAGCCATTAAAAAAATGAATAAATGTTCTGTCAGGTGACTTGGAGGAATTTCTACAAGATGAAGAAGGTGTTTAATAGTAAAACACATAAGAACAAAACAAAAAACTCCTGTGTCATGGATGTGTGTGTATGTCTATTTGGGTTACATGAGAGGGGAGAGAAAGGAGATGATTCATTCACATAGGTCACACGGGGTGTGCCTGTGGTGAATAGGGGTCGGGACGGGTGGGGGGGGGGGGTGGGGGAAGGACCAGCTGGTTTTGCAGTGCAGCACTGGGATTAATTCTGCAGAGAACCTGCCATCTTCTATCCTTGCATTACTAATAGCTATAAGAAGAAAGCATTTTTCTTTTTTTTTTAATGTTTACTTATTTTTGAGAGAGAGAGAGAAAAAAGACAGAGAGACTGAGCGTGAACCAGGGAGGGCAGAGAGAGAAGAAGACACAGAATCTGAAGCAGCCTCCGGGTTCTGAGCCCGATGCAGGACTTGAACTCTCGACCAGTGAGATCATGACCTGAGCCAATCAGATGGATGCTTAACCGACTGAGCCACCCAGGCACCCCAGCATTTTTCTTATTTCTATCTTAATTCAAAGGGATGATTTTTTTGTTTGTTTTCACAACTTAATTTTCTTCACTTCTATTTGAGGATTTGCAATGTTGGAATTTTATACTCTTTCTCTAGGTTTTTATTTGGGTTTAAACTTGTGAAGGTGCACTTTTTTTGATTTTTTTTTTTTTTTTTTTTGAAGACTGAATGATGGGTACTTTTGTTTCCTATGTCCTCTTAATGCTATTCGGTCTGTTTTGTTCATATTTTTTTAGCCCCACAACATAACATGTTTCTACAAGCAAGTTTTACCAATACTCAAATATTCTATACTAGATTATAATTCATAGGTGAGCATTAATTATCCTCAAGATCTGTTATTCAGTCTAGGAGACTCAGGGAAGGCTACGTGGAGGAGGTGTGTGACACACAGGAGGCACTCAGCTACTTGCTAGTGAGGACACTTCTAAATTGACACTGAAAGGATACGTAGGAATTAGCCAGGCAGAGAACTGGGAGAACTTACAGGTCATTCCAGACAGAGGAAATACTACTAATGACAGCTGGCATTTATAACAATTGGCATTTATTGAGACAACCACCATTTATTGTGAGTTCACTAATGTAACTGGCTAAATACTTCACATGAATTAGTTCACGCACTCCACACATTCACCCTATCATCTCCAATCGATAGGTGAGGAAACTGAGGCTTGCTCAGGTGTCAAGGCCTCGTAGAACACAGTGAGAGGTAGAACTGGGATTCAAACCCCAGGCTATCAACAAAGCCTGAGCTACTATGGATTGTGGTGTATGGACTCCAGTAACAGCAGGTGTAAGAGGATGCCTTACGTCTCCTTACTGTATGGGGTTACTTAACAGCTCACCCGAGCATCTGACCTGTTTCACATTTCATTATCTGAAAGAATGTAGTAACATTTGCATACCTGGAAATTTGTGCACTTTGCCTTCTAGATATCTTAGAAAAATATTCAATGAAATAATTCCCTGAATTAACCTGTAGGTGATCCCAGTATGAATACTATTTTATTCAGAGAAATATCAATGTATTCTATGCTGCTTTTAGAGTTTTTAAGATACCTAGCTCTCCTGAACATGGAAAGCATTTCCCCTAAGGAAATTCAATAATTAAAACATCTTTTCTTTAAAAATGTTTTTCCCTACCAATCTAGTTTTTAAAAATAATTTTTATAGTAGTTTGCCTTAATTAAGACTGTTTTTTAAAAAAAGAGAAAAAAGAAAAAAAAACTGCTCTTTACATATATATATATATGCTTTATAAAGCACTAAATAGTGAGGAATTCATTTTGCTCAGAGTGAAGAGTGTCCAAACTCTGATTCATTTTCATCTCTGTCTTTGTCTGGGATCATTTGTTGACCAGGAACAGAAGTCCTCTTAAACTAGCTGAAGAAAAATAAAAAAAAATTACCTTAAAGGATATCTCACAGGCCCTAAAAGAACAAATTTAATTGGAGTCTCAAAAGAGCTGGAAAAGGAACAGAAAAAGCAAAAGTCAGGGACCTCCGTTTTTCTGGAACCATGTATCTTCTATTTCTGCTTCTCTCTGTTTACCCACTTTATTCTTTCCACTGCACATCAATCAGCCTTTTCTATTTCATGGCACAAGGAGCCGTTGACAGTTTTGGATGATTCCCAGGTCAATGTACAGTTGAGTTCAACTCCGGGCTCCCTGGATCTGAAGGGTGGATCTGATTGGTCAGTGGTCACTAATAAGTTGCCTCTCCCCACACAGGGCCCTGGTCCACACAACTGTGATCAAGGAGGTGTGAGACCGTTTAGTATACAGTGTGTAAGGCTCTCCTTCAGGGCCTTGGAGAGGGTGGATCCCTAAGAACAGTGAGGAGGGTTAGAGCTAGCTGCCCTCAAAATCATAGCCTCCAGATAGTAGTAACAAGAGTAGTAGCATTTTACATAAAATCAGCTGGGATTATATTTTCCTGTTCAACTGGATATATGCAAATGCAATGCGAGTAACTTGAAGATACCTTTGTGGAACTTTCCTGAATTCATATATCCAAGTATGACTCTTAGGTAAATGTCTGATGCCCCAAAATGATGTAGTCTATAAATGAGGCTTTCTTTAAAATTTCCATCCTGGATTTTACGATGCAATTTGACGTATACCTTAGTCACAGACTTGTAATTTGAGGTCAACTCTTAAGTTAAAAGTCAGCCAATGTCCCTGGCAAAGGAATGATGCAAGTGAATGGAGAGAAGAGTGGAAAGGCTGAGGGTAAGAAGAGATTTTTTTGGATTGCCTGTAGATTTTCATCATGGCCTTAGTTCAGTTGCCATTATTAGCCTGAGTAATTAACAGACGGCTGGCTGGATTTCCTCTTATTCTCAGGTTCTGTCATCTTTCAAGTGAATTTAGCCAGGGCTGATCTTACTGAATAGATTTCTCACCTAGACCCCGGTACATTCCAGGGAATGGCAAGTGAAAAACAACCAAAGACAACAAAGTGGCATCTTTCTCCCTTTGCAGTGTCCTACTCTGACAGCTCACCTTGGGCCACAGCACCTGCCTGTCCATGGCGATAATGTGATGTCATTAGGTACCATAATGACAAAGGTCCAGTGTGTCAGCTTAGGTTAAAAATATGTCTCTAGTAGCTTTCATTTCTATCATCTCATGTGTTCTGTTCCTTTTAGTTCACAGTGCCCTTCCCCCCATTATTTACATGTCTGCATCGCTGTCTTAAAAAAAATTTTTTTTTAATGTTTATTTCTTTTAGAGATAGAGACAGAGACAGAGAGCACACTCCTGATCAGGGGAGGGCCAGAGAGAGAAAGGGGGACAGAGGATCCAAAGCAGGCTCTGCTTTGACAGCAGAGCTCCCCATTTGGAACTTGAACTCAACGAACCTTGAGATCATGACTGGAGCTGAAGTCTGACACTTAACTGGCTGAGCCACTCAGGCACCCCTGCATCTCTATGTTTATATTCTATTCATCTTCTATATTTTCTTGTGAGATTCTTGAGGTAGGTTGTTTATTCTTTCAGCAATCAGTGAGCTATTTGGGAAGTGATTGGTTTTGCTATTTTATTTGCTGTGCCCCTTAAAGCACAGCCCTCGAAAGGAGGGCATGAAAACATACACGGGGGAGAAGCCTTTGGCTTTAACCACTTGCTATGCTTAGTGTATTAGATATATGCCACAAAATTCCACTGAATTTTATTCAGTTAAAAAAAAATTACAGTTAGCAAGACACACAAACAGGCTGCTATAGATTGAATGTTTGTGTCCTGGCTCCAGCCCCCAACCCCCTGATCTCCAAGGTGATGGTTATTTGGTGATAGGAGTTTGGGAAATGATTAGGTCATTAGAGTGTACCTTCCTGGATGGCTCTCATGCTCTTATCAAAGATGCTCCAGAGAACTCCCTCACCCCTTCCACCATGTGAGAACACAGCAAAGAGAGCCATCTGTGAACCAAGAAGCCTGCTCTCACCAGACACTGAATTTTCCAGTGCCTTGATCTTGGACTCCTCAGCTTCCAGAACTGTGAGAAATAAATGTTTGTTGTTTATGTCAATGATATTTTCCTTATAGCAGCCCAAACAGACTAAGACATGGACATTCGTCATTTCCAAGTTTAGACATGTTCCTAACACCATCAGACATCCCTTGTCCCCTCCCATCACCCCCCACTCAGCATGAGGCAGCTTTTCTGTACTCAGCCCTTAGGTAGGTGCTTTTCCTATTAGTGCCTTTTATGCCTCCAGATTATCCTTCTGGCCAGACCTGTTAATGCATTTGCACACAGGATTTGAATATTTATTTGTTATCAAATACCTGATACTGTGTGACTCTCAAAAGTGTACCATTCCCCTTACCACACAGGCTCTCAATGCTTCAGGATCACTTATAAAAAACAAATCACTGAGACTCCCATAAACACCAAGAGCTTAGGTGTATATGTCCCTCAAACAGATGCATGTGCTTATTTATTTTTATCACTGTGTGCCCAAGCTGAATCAGAGAACAGCCACTGTGTTTCTTGTTAGGTAGATGCCCCAATAAACAGCAATAACTCAGAGAGCCAGTAAATGAGTGCATTTTCCTCTTTCATTAGAGTTCTAATTTATTTGATGTTTGTAACTAGTGGGGAGAAAGGAGGTGTGAGACTGGAGAGCAGGCTAGATCTCTGTTGGGGGTAGAGGTAACATTTTGTGGCTCTTTGTATTTCCATAACACTGCTTATTTTCCTTTGGAAACTCCTTTCAGCAGTCTCTCTCCCCCCATTTCATGAAATTCTTCAAACCACAATCCATGTTAAAAATATGGCTGTAGCTCATTCTTCCAAAAACCAAGCTGGACCCACATTGACCCCACAGTTGCCAGCTCAGTTTCTATGGAATCAGAAGCATCTGATGATACAACTTCCAGTCTCCTGATTTTTTTCTTTTTTTTTTCCCCCTCCTTTGTCCACTCTTGTATTTCTCTACATTACCTTTTGGACTGTCAGTGCCCTAGATTTGCCCATGGGGAGCTTCGTGGATGGCACTCAGCAGCAAAGGGCTGGATGCCTCTGAGTTTGAGCTATAACTCTCCAGTTTTCTAAAGTTTTTTTCTTTGAGATTTATTACAGTGAAAGGTTACTAAGACACTGTAATTCTCAGAATATGACTGTATTTTATTCTAAATTCAAAAATTACCATGGCCTCGTATCTATGTGTCCACATCTATGTATCTTAAAAGTTGACAAATCTTACGCAGTATAGATTGGGTTTTAGATCAAAATTTATTCCATAAATATTTATCGTGTGTCTTTACATACTAGGAATGAGAATACAGTGGTGAAAAACAGACAGGTCCCCGGTCTCCTGGAGTGGGCATTCGAGGAGAATGGGTTCCACAATTCATTTACTCCATAAGTCAGAGAGAAAAGCAGTGTTAGAAACTGGAAGGGAATAGGTATTTTCCCTGTTCTCTAGTACACATACCATGGCCACAGATTTGAAAAAAAAGTTTTCATCACAAAATATTTCAATTACTTCTATTCAGGAAGTACATGCTCATTATTTTCTTCAGACTAGAAATTACTTTATCCCTCTTTTCTTTGAAGTTCTCTTAAATCTGTTGTTATTCAGTGTCTCTATCCAATTTCTCGTTAAATTGCCCTATTTGTAGCTTCCAAACGTTAACACCTCAATGCTGAAATGAAGCCTATAAAATGACTTAGGGGCTTAAACTGTGTGTGAGGCAGAACTGGTATTTAAGTCCTTAATGAAATTATGAGCTTTGAAAGTGTTGCATTTTGAGTTTACAGGGGTCACTCCTCTTTTTTTTTTCTTTTGCAGAGGGCGGTTAAGGAAGGGTGAGGAATACTCTTACTACACATTTATTACATTTATTGTCTTCTCTTTTAAAATACAATTTTCATGAACTTGTGATTTATGAGCAGATCACACTGCTTGAAGGCATCTGTAAAGTTTGTGTATGTTTTTCCAACTCCCAAAGCAGTTTCTTTCTACTGGTCTAATTCTCGCAGGCAGAAAAGCTAAAATATGTCTCTCATTGCTTCCCCTATCTCTTGCCAGAAAAGTGAAAGGGGGCGGGGGACAAGAAAATAGAGAAGAAAAGAGCATGAAGGTGGAAAGAGGAAAAGAGGAGAAGGAAGGAGAAAAATGAAGGAGCATTGAAGCGCTGGAGCATTGATTGCGGACCAGCAGATCCAGAGCGGCCACAGCGCGGAGCCACCGGCGCCCACTGGTCCCCAAAGCTGCCAATCGAGGCGTAATCCTGTAGGAATTTCTCCCGGGTTTAGCTGGGAGTCACATTGCCGCCTCCTCTCCCCCTGACGCCCGGAGGAGCTGGGAGAAGCAGGCGAGGGAGGGAGGGAGGGAGGGAGGGAGCGGGAGGAGGAGGAACGGAGGAGGAGGAGGACGTGGAGAAGGAGGAGGAGGTGGAGGAGGAGGAGGAGGATCGGATCGGGGGAGGGAGGCGGCGGCGGGAGAGGAGGAGGGGCGCAGCCGCTGAGCCACTAGCCCCGCTCGGACGCGCTTCTCTCCAGATACTCCCGGAGCTCCAGCCGCGCGGACCGCCCGCCCTGACCGCTCTGCCCCCAAACTTCAGCTGCAGCTACATTCCAAGCCATCTAATTTATTCCTCAAAACCAGCAACTGAGCCGCGACACTGGGAAGGAGTCCGCGGAGGAGTAAAACAGCAGCAGAGCAAGAAGAGCTCTAGAGAACAGCCTCCCAGGAGCAACAACTCGGCTTCGGGAGTGTAGAAACCAACAAGTGAGAAAAGCGCCGCATTCCCGGGGCGCAGCCGCGGGCGGCGAGAGCAGGCGCAGGAGGAGCCAGCTAGCGCCCCTGAGCCGGGAGCCCCAGTCCCCGAGCCCAAGCCGCGGTCGTTGCGGCTGCTCTGCCCCGGATCTTTCTGTACCGGCTGCGCCGGGCGCTAGGCAGTAGGCTTCGTTTCGTCCTCGTTGCAAGCGGCGGCTGGGAGCAGCCGGTCCCCGGGGAATATGCGGCGCGCTTGGATCCTGCTCACCTTGGGCTTGGTGGCCTGCGTGTCGGCGGAGTCGGTGAGTGGGCCAGGAGGGGGAAGCGCGCGCCGTTTCGGGTGCTCGGGGCCGCGGGGAGTCCGCAGCGCCCGCGGGCAATCGGGCAGCGCCTCCTGGGGGATCCCTACCCCCGCTCCCCACCCGGACCTGGCGCTTGGTCCCCGGGGATCTACTGGGACAAATGCGCTCGCTCCTCCACCACTTTCCCCCTTGCCTTCCCTTCCCGCAGAAAAGCGCTGCTCGCCGGAGTTGCCGCGAGGTCCCCGGGGATGAGGGTGCGAGAATCGCAGTTTTGTCTAACCGCAGAGGCCCGTGGAGTCACTCGCAACTTCGCCCTCGAGGGGTCTTGCTGCCTGGCCCGAGAAGGACCTAGGGAAGGTGGGGGGGGGGGGGCAGAACAGTCGGAGTGCCGGCGAGGGAACCCGTCCCCTCCGCGCGCTGGGCGAGACCCAGGGACAACCTGGAAACTTTGGGGTCCTCTCCTCCACACATCACCCCCCACGCTAGCTTAGCTTTCCTACTCAGTTGAATGCAAGTTCTGGGGAGGTGGGGTTCCGATTTAAGAAACCCGAGAGTGTCCGGGGAGGAAAGTTGCAGAAGTTCTTTTGTTTGATGTTCTCTGTGGCTGGGGCCAGGTAGCAGACACTTCGTGGGAAGGCTACCCCCCCCCGCTGAGGCCCAGTCCCGGGTCCCGCGAGGTGCGCGGAACGCGCCGGAAAATGCTGGGGCCCGGGGCTCTGGAATCCCAGTCCTGCGGCGACCCCTCCTCCTTGAGGGGCGGAGGGCGGCCCCGCGGGCCCTTAGGGGCAGGAGGACATTTTAATACGGATTACCCTGGAGTGCAGCTTGCTGGACCTGGCCGGGTGCGGGTGACACCAAGCTCGGCCTCGGGTCGCCTGGCCATCGGGGACCGAGGCTTTCAGCCTTCCACGCTTGTCCTCGCGGGCTCTAGCAGGGGTGCTTCCGAGGGCCGGTGGAGTTTCTTCTCCTGCCCGGGTCGGCTGCGGGCACCCAGCCTCCCTCCGGCCGCGGCAATGGGAACTTGGATTCTCCTCCTTTGGGTCGAGTTTCTGGGGCTGGAGTTTGTTTCCTACGTCGCCCGATGAGCGCCCTCTAAAGGGATCTGCCTCCTGGGCTTTTCTGGTCGGTGGCGGCCCCTACCTGGGCGCCCCGAGCTTTGCCAGGCTAAGGTGGAAGCCTGAGCACCCAGATACTGTCTGCAGCCTCAGTGCGTTCCGGGGCTTCGGTGACGGAGTGCAGCTGTTTCTGACCTTTTTTAGCTCTCCATACCTCCTCCTTTTGGCACCTAGTAACTTGTCCAGGGATGGTTTTGTGAATTTTTCCTCCTCGCCTTTGGAGTGTTACTTCCCTCTTCCTTCTCCCTCTTTTTGGGAGTTGAAGCAGCAGTTCAAGAGTTGAAAACCTCTTGGGCACTGAGCAGCAGATGGGCGTTTTCCATCAGTGTGGGAGCCGCTGTGTGTGCCAGCAGGTCCCCAAACGTTACTTGAGATTGAAAAGCAGGTAGAATTGTACACTGTACACAGAAGAGATGGGTATTTGGGTGCTTGGGCTGTAAAACAGAACTGCGAGCCTTATCAGTATTTCTCTTTGGCAAATGATGGGCTAATCCGTTGGGACTGGTAATCTCCCAGCCAGTTATGAACTTTGACTCATTGTAAACAAAAAGGAAGAGATTCTCTGTTTATTTCAGGAAAAAAAAAAAAAACAACAAAAAACGTTATTGCTCATCTTGTTGCAAAACAGGGCAAAGGGAGAACTCCCTCTAAAGGTTTTCAAGAGAAGCCTGCCTAAAAGGCTGTACAGGGGTAAGGAAGTCCTTCTTTTGGTCAAATCCTGTTCAGGACTTGCCAGGAAGTGTTACTGTTTGGGGATTCTCCAGAAAGAATGTCTCTATTTTCTGGTTTTCTGGATTTTTGCATAAATCTGATATTGCTCCTTAAGGAAGCTTTGTGGCTGAACTGTTTTCCTACCTGGTGACACCTTTCCCCTGAACTCTCTTTGTGGATCTATTTTTCATTTCCTACCAGGATTAGATGCTTTCGCAGTGAGCTCCTTCACTGTGGTTGATACTCTTTTCAGTAATTGGACTACCATCCAGAAGGGTGATTAGATATTTTTAAAATGTCAACTTGGAGACTCTAGCAGAGAGTCTTTGTTAGGCTGTTTCAAAGCCCAGGATGGCCACTAGTCCATATCAATTACTTTTTAGTTTCTGTTTCATGTATAGCGGCATCAACGTAGGTGAAGTTGATAGACTTAATTTTTTAACAATTAGCTATTACAGCACGTTATTTCCAGTACCTCGTGTTTTAATTTGAAAACTGCAGCAGTTTCCTGGGAATTAGAAGTAGAGGTCTTCCGAGCTTTAAGTCTGTCTTTGTAAAGAGGAAAGGAAAAATGTCTGCAGTTATTGAATTCTTGAGTTTTATACTAAGCACAAGGCAAGGTGAGGGCGAAGAGGTTCTTAGCAATGAAGGCTCAAAGCTATCTGTGAGAAGAAACTGTGGCCCTTCCTTTCTGGATGCTGGAGACAGCAGTGGTGATGCATTCATACTTTGCACCAGCAGGTTAGGGCTTTCGCTGCGGGAACACCATGTGAGGGGAAAGACTGACTGAGTGTGGCGGTAGTGATATGCTGCTGTTTTTCTATCCATTTCTTTTTTTAATGTGACTGTTTATCTTTAGAAATAATATATTGCAGACTGCTATAAACACATAATTAGAACTAGAAATATGTTTAAGAAGAGGAAGTGTTTTGAACTAGTGGAGTTTTATACACATGTTTCAGTGTGTGTAAATTAAAAGAAACTGTCAAGTCATTTGGACCCGTGCGTTACCTCTCAGTGCATTATAAAAGGCAGGCTTTGGAAAGTTTGCATTAGAGAGAAAAATAGAATTGGAACCGTATAACCTTTTTCAGTTCTTTAAAAAAATATATTTTGGCTGCTCTAGTAATGAAACAAATTACTTTTGCTGGGGAATTTTATAGAATTTCTGTTTCTCTTTTAGTTGGGTGTTAGCAGTAGGTAGACATCATTGGAGAAAGATCTTGTAAGATCAGGCTTGTGAAAGATGGTTGTCCTACAAGGAATTAGAGTTTGCTCTCCAATTCCTGTTCCTGGGGCCTGGTACATCTAGTTTTGAAGGGCTGTGTAACATGATTACTCACATAGCACCTTGAATAATCATTAGTTTGGAGAGGATTTCAAAAGATTACCTAGTTTTTTTTCTGGGCAGGACTAATTCTCAAGTCTCCAGAAGCCCTGGGAGACCTGCCTGGTCAGCCACAGGTGGCCTGGAGTCTCCTCAGGTTGGCAAAGCCCTGAGGCTGATCCAGCCACCCAGAATCCTGACAGCTCTGTCATTAAGGTTTATAAGGAGTCTGGTCAAGCCACTGTGCTATTTGGCATGTCAGCTGGCAGTGATCCAATAGGTGGTATAAGGAATGTCATCTGGGTTTAGATTCTCACAACACAGTCCCTTTTCAACACTGCCAAAAATCAAACTAAATGATCTCGCTCATCATTTCCTTCTTTTTTTTTTATATTAAAGTTTGTTTAATGTTTATTTATTTTTGAGAGAGAGAGACAGAGACAGAGACAAAGTGTGAGCAGGGGAGGGGCAGAGAGAGAGAGAGAGAGAGAGACATAGAATCCGAAGCGGGCTCCAGGCTCTGAGCTGTCAGCACAGAGCCCAACGCGGGGCTGGAACTCAGCAAACGGTGAGATCGTGACCTGAGCCAAAGTCAGAGACTTAACTGATTGAGCCACCCAGGCACCCCTCATCATTTCGTTCTTACCATGGAAGAAGACCTGCCATTTCTGCCACCATCAACAGTACACTCCAGTATCTCAAAATCACCTAATTCTTTCATGGCCCAGAAGCCAAAATAAACTGTTAGAGGAAAAAAAAAAAAAAAACCCAAAAAGCAGGAAGGAATGAGGAAGAGGCTTTGATGAAAATAAGCTAGTCTTATTTACTTTTTTTTAGTTGTGCCAGTACCATCATCTTCATTCTAGGCTTTTGGATTTGAATTTTGAAGACATCCTTGACTCATTCCACTTTGTTGACGTCCATGTCCAGTTGGACGTTAAATCCACCTATGTGGTCATTCCACAAACACTGTTCAGCACCTACTGAATGCCCGAGAGAAAGCATTGAACAAACCAGGCAAACTCCTCTGTGTTCTTGGAGCTCACGTTCTAGTGATCCAGGTAGCTTCCTCTTTAGTTTTGTCTTTCTTGGGACCTGTGCCTTTATGTCAGCAGCTTTTTAGCTGTCCTTCCTGCCCAGATGTTCACCTGCTGTTTGATTTATCCTGTACCATTCTGATGGTGTTCCCATGGTCCTCAAACCTCCGTGTTTCTTTGTTATCATGGCATGGAATCTAACTAAATATCTCTGCCAAGTTTAGAAGATGCTCATAATATTGCTCTTTCCTATTTCTTCCCCCTTGATCACTCCCATCATGTCTCCCAGCACCTGCCCGCTGGCCTCACTGTCATGAACACTCTTGGGACACAGCCACCTCTTTAGTGTTTCTCCTTTAACATTCTGTTGATTCAGACCCAAGCCCCAGATGGCCTTTCATGTTTGACTGGGCCCTTGTTTTTTTAAAAAAAAATTTTTTTTTAACGTTTATTTATTTTTAAGACAGAGAGACATAGAGCATGAACGGGGGAGGGTCAGAGAGAGAGGGAGACACAGAATCTGAAACAGGCTCCAGGCTCTGAGCTGTCAGCACAGAGCCCGACGCGGGGCTCGAACCCACGAACTGTGAGATCATGACCTGAGCTGAAGTCGGACGCTTAGCCGACTGAGCCACCCAGGCGCCCCGGGCCCTTGTTTTTATCTTTCTGTAAACGATACAGCAGACTAATGATGAGAATCGTTGGAAGCGTGTAAAAATACAGATTTCAGGGCTTCATCTCGGACTTACATGATCAGTAGCCTGAAAGGGAGTAGGGTATTTTTATGAAGCATCTCAGATGATTTTAATGAATCAGCCACATTTGGGAACCACTGGTCTGGGTCACATACTTTTCCCCTTCTTATATGCCATTCTGTGTTGGTTGGTGGGCTCCTGGCAGTATATAGCTGTGTGACCTTGGGAACCACTGTAAACACGAAGGGCTTTGGCATGGGAGGCGGACAAGCTGGGTTCACATGCTGGTACTCTGCCACTTACTATAGTACTTGGACAAGATGCTACAACTCCAAGTCACTTGAAAAAATACATATGTACATGTGTATAATTTGGACCTGAATGCCTTTATGACATGATTATTGTGGGCATAAAATGAGGGTGCATAGGAATGGTGGTTGAGGCACAGAAAGTACTAAGTGGTTTTTTTCTTCCTTTCTTGGCCTCTGTTTTCTTGTCTATGAAATGTGGGAGCTGTATAAGATGTTCTTAAGCCCTCTGACATTCTAAGAGGTGAATTTTCTCTTCCATTGAGATTGATGCCATATAAGGGGAGGGCCCTCTTTTCACACATTTCACCCCTGCTCAGTGCTGAGCTTGGTAAATAACTGTTAATGATCCATACTTAAATGCAGGTGCCTGTGGCAAGGGCAGTCGGGATCCATCATTTCTGCTGAAGCTCAGCTTTGCCCTGGCCACTGAAAGCAGTGTGTCTGGGATCAACTGAATCCACCAACCCATGGGTGTACCTGGGCTAGTTTGCCAGTTTTGACTCACTAGACCTCAGTTTCATCAACATTGCCGTGTTGGCGTGAAGAGTAAACAAGACGAGGTCAAGTCCTGCAGTCATTGGTGTACATCCATGCTTCCTCCTGTTTGGTTCCATTGAGATTCTAGCAGACTGGAAGGAGAGAGTCATGTCTGTATTGCATGCTGGAGTGAAGCTGGTCATCTGAAAGGAGGTAGCAGGGCTGGTGAGGGAATGTTGGGCAGTGGGGGTGGGGGGAGTGGAGAAAGAGAGTATTTTTTGAGAATAGAAATGCATGAAATTTCTCCTTTTAGCAATTTGAGTTTCGGTTCCTACTATTAAAAAATCTCACTGTGTTTTGACAAGTCTGTTTCTGGGGCCGCGTTAGTTTTAGCAACAAGGCTGGAGGGGTGACTGCCTCTGAATAGCAAAGAACGCTGTTGAAATAGAATTGTGAATGTTTTTCTTGATTATCTCAAAGAATTGGTAGGACTGGGAGAAGGGGAGAAACCTTGAAGTCTTTGGAGATTTCCCATTTGAATTTCATATCAGCAGAGAGAGGCCAACTGGTGTGCACTCAGTGATGTGAGAGCCAGCTCCTGGTCTTGGACTTCAAGCTATGGAAAATGTTGTTAAAGACAAGACATGTTTTTACATTTTTTTCCTCTGCTGTTCAATTCGTTTTGTCGAAAATGTCACAAAGATGCAGAAAGTGTGCCCTTTACAAAGCATTTGGATGTTTATTTTCTTTGATGATTATACAGGTATATTAAATACAAATAGTACTGGTATTTAAGGAGTATGTGCAGTTAATAGAGTTTAGTCTCATGATAAGATGACACATGGAATGAGATACTCTTAATCTTAAGGGAAGATTCTTTTTTTCTAGTTCTTACCAAGAAAGAGTAAAAGTCAAATATTAGTTTTGTGTGGTATATTATTAAATATAAAGACAGCAGAAATAAATGTACAATATTTAGGGCAAAAGTGAGGTTTTGCATACATGCAGTTCATTATCTTAATCCCTGTGGAACCTCAGCTTCCCTGTGTATAAAATGATGGAGTGAACTAGAAGAATTTTCTGTCTTTAACGTTTAGTTTTTCTATATGCTTCCGGGTAAGATTGGAGAAATGTTAAGATTAACTTAATCAATAAGTAATTATTAAGCTCCTGCCAAATACTTACTATTTTATTAGTGAAACAAGGAATTCATTCACATTACTGAAAGGTAAGTCATTTCCAAGAGCTGATGGTGATCAGTTAACTTGAATGGAGTGTTCATCATGTACTGGGATTATATACGTTGCTCTGAATGTTCATGATCTAGTGTTTTCTCATATATTTTCTGATATAAGCCAGCGTAGCATGAAGTTGATGTGATGGAATTCACTTTCAGTCTCGACAGAAGAAAACATAACTTGTTTATATAATTTAGGGAGCTTTTTTTCTTTTAAGTTTATTTATTTATTTTGAGAGAGAACAAGAGCCTGTGAGTGGGGGAGGGGTAGAGAGACAGATATTCCAAAGCCTCCCGACATGGGGCTCGAACTCATGAACCATGAGATCATGACTTGAGCCAAAATCCACAGTTGACACTTAGCCAGTTGAGCCACCCAAGCACCCCAACTGACACACCCAGGCGCCCCTAATTTAGAGGGCTTTTTTAAAAAAAATTTTTTAATGTTTATTTTTGAGAGAGAGAGCATGAGCAGGGGAGGGGCAGAGAGAGAAAGAGACACAGAATCTGAAGCAGGCACCAGGCTCTGAGCTGTCAGCACAGAGCCCAGTGCAGGGCTTGAACCCATGAACCATGAGATCATGACCTGAGCCAAAGTTGGACGCTCAACCTAGTGAGCCACCCAGGCGCCCGTTAGAGGGCTTTTTAAGGCATAAGTCACTGACGGGTCTCAGGCTTCTCATTTGGTTTCTGGCCTAGATGCCCATTTCTAGAGAGGGGACTTTAACTGGTGCCTTCCCCTCAGCTCCTCTCTGTAGCACTGGAACCCAGTGTAAGTGCTGTGGTCACCACAAACAAGAATCTAAATGAGCAGGCAGTATGGTAGACCGGCTCAGAGACTGGTCATTGGAGGTCAGACTTGCCTGGGTTTGAATCCCCTTCACTGTGTAACTTGAGACAATTTTCTTAACCACTCTGTGCTCAGTTTTCTCCTCTATAAAATGGAATATTCTAAACAAGATTTTTAGGATTATGCGAGACAGAATATGTAGGAGCTTTTAACACATGTTCATGTTTTATGTCATGTGTTAGTTACTATTATTCTGATTCATGGTTTTCTGCCTCCTTAAAGAGTGGGGGCTTTATACACTACATGGGCTTATCTGATCAGCTCCAGCCCAGAGACTGGCCCAGGAGATGAACGATTGAGCCTGCTCTTTTTTTTTTCTTTTCTTTTTTTTAATGTTTATTTATTTTTGAGAAAGAGAGACAGTGTGCGAGTGGTAGAGGGGCTGAGAGACAGGGAGACACAGAATCCAAAGCGGGCTCCAGGCTCTGAGCTATAAGCATGAACCGTGAGATCGTGACCTGAGCTGAAGTCGGATGATCAACCGATTGAGCCATCTAGGTGCCCCGAGCCTGCTCTTTCATAGCTGGGGTTCTCTTTGCTGATTTGAGGAGGCCTAGCTCTATGTTGAGACATTGGAGATATGTTTGGATTCAGTTTTTCTCTAAACATGGGTGATGTGAGAGGATATGTCATTAGTTATTTCTGAAAGGGTCTTTGCAGGAACTAGATGAAGCTGTGAGTGTTGAATGCCCATTTTTTCCAGTAATTTTACCTTTTCAAATCTATCCAAAGGAAATAGTCATAGCTGGGTAAAATGTGTTTATTGAAGATTTATTAATAATAGTTAAAAAATGGAAACAACTTGAGTGTATAATAATAGATTAGTTAAATAAAAGATTCTAAATTATACATTAAATATCATACAGCCATTAAAAATATGTTTGAAGAATGTTTATAACTTGGAAACTGTTTATAATAGACAAAAAGTCTGATAAAAAGCTATATATAGTGACACTAAGGTTATATTAAATAAATTTATATGTGTATGCATAGATCTGTACATGTGATAAAATGCACAGAACTAAATATATGCATCCACACAGATACAAACAAGTACAAGTAAAATTTAGGAACTCTGAATAAGATTAGTGGATTGTGTCAATGTCAATATCCTTGTGATAGTCATGATAGTTTTATAAAATGTTACCATTGGCAGAAACTGGATAAGGAGTAGAAGAGATCTCTTTGTATTATTTCTTACAACTGCATGTGAACCTGTAATTATCTCAACAAAAAAATCAATTTAAAAAAATGGCGCCAGATGCAGAGAGTTTTACAAGTACGTCCTGCCGATCCTTGAAGGAGTAGATAATAATTGTTGTTATAGAGCTTCCAGAGTGATAGAGGCTGTTCTTCTTCATTTTATCAGGTTAGCATTACTGTATGTCAAAATCAGACAGGGAGGGCATAGGAAACAAATCTACAGGCCAGCTTCACTTATGATGCCAAAAATTTACGTATAACATTATCAAACTGAAAATGGCAGCTTACTAAAAAACTAATGATGGAGCCAGATAGAGTTTATCCAAGGAATGCTTCAACATCAGAAAAGTAATGCAGTCAACAGTTTAAGGGAGATAACAATATAATCATCTCAATAGATGCAGGAAACATTTGAGAAAAGATTGTAAAAATGTTAATACAAGGGTCTCTAATTTCTGGTTAACTGAAGGTTTACTATTTAGGGTTAGTACATCTGTGCTGATGGCTCGATTCACTTGACATGTTTAGCAACCAAAAGATCACTGTTTACTGAGTCGTGAGGCAACAGTGTCTAGTTGCCTGGGTGACAGGTGTGTGACAGTGCAATAAAGTGTGGGGTCATAACATATGTAGATTCTAATCCACATGAACTTGTAGTTCTGGCTTTGCCAAGTTTCAGTTTTGTGCTCTCCCAAATTAAGATGACACAGGAGATGGTCTTCAGGGTTTTGGAATCCAGTGTATTGGGGTTTGGTTTTCGGTATTACCACTTGAAATCCACGTGACCTCGAGGAAATGTCTTATCATTTCTGACCTTGTGTTTTCAGTGTAAGACCGAGAATTATAATATTTTGCTTTTTGGTTATTTTGAAGATTAACTTCAATAATGACCGAAAACTTCTAACGTAAACCTGACCCATAATAGGTGCTTTAAGCACATTTGATTCTCTTTCCTTCTAGCTTTAAATTTTGTGATTCTGGAATACATTCTACGTGCATAAATATGTATGCATATATGTTTTTTGTTTCTCACTTGCATTTTGACCCCTGACACCAAGGGCCATGTATTTTCACAAATTTATGACCAGTTTATTTTTTACCAGGCAGGGTGTGATGCCGAATTATACTTTCTTTCTGCCATCATCTGTTTCCTCAGTTACATTCAGCTAAAGCTCAAAAGAGACTTGCATACAAGTTGAAAATTTAGTTAAGACTTCATGAAAGCTTCATAAAACCTGACATAGTACTTGGGATTACCATTGTAAATGCTTACAGAAGGTCAGTATTGGAATCTTATGCTGTAAACCCTGATTTATCTGTTAGGTTTGCTAATGAATTAAAATCTTAATTTTATTTCTGCCCTGCTTTGAACTCATTTAGATAAGAGTGGTGAGTATTTTTATTTCATAATTTGGGCATCCCCCTGCTCTTTGGAAGTTCACATTAGGCTATTGCATTTTTATGTAAGACCTATCTTAGTACCTGTTTTCACTAACTGAAAGAAATCTGAAGAGAATTTTCGCTTTTACGAAACAAGGCAAGAAGTGAAAATACGTTGAGCGTTTGTTTTGTGGTGAGCCATTATGGAGGTGGCATGTACCCTAAGCATCAAGAGGGGCGCCGCCAGTCTCCTTCCTATGGAACTACACACAGCATCTTCGCATCAAACCACTGCAGCTTTGAACTGTGTGAGCATCTGTGCTTTATCTTGATTCATTTTGTGTATCCATTAGCAAGATGTGTCCTAAGATACCAGAAAAGCCTAAGGGAGGTTATTTTTTGGGTCTGGGAATGCTCAAAGGTTTTCCCGTATAAATTACTGGTAATTGCTTCTTCGCTTTCTGCCACTTTGGCTTACGAAAGGTTTCATGGGAACTCTCTGCTTTCGGATAGCGGGAGGAAACTGTATTAGATTTGATTAGATTTTGTAATGGTTCTGATTGGTTATTGAATGAAGTTTTATGTTTGGTAAGTCAGTCAGTTAAGACTTAAATCATCTTGGCACATCGACCAAGAGCAAAGTTCTTTGCTGGTCTTGCAAGGTAAAAAAAGAAATTACGGCATGATACCTACCTTTAAGCAACTATCACCTACCTTTTGATTATTGAGGGGAATTGAAGATGTATTGGGCCCATAGATAACACGTGCATTGTATGTATCAGTCTGAATCTAGTTAGACATACCTAGCTATCAAAACTGCCAAAGAACTATATCTATCATTGAGAGGGATAAGAAGAACCCCTTGTAGAAGAGAAGTAACTGCTTTCCCAGAAAAGCAAAAACAAAACCTTCTTTGAAGTGGCATGATGTGTTGGAGAAAAATAATTCTATTCATGACCTGAAGATATTTGATGTTCAAATTTTTTTCTCTTTCCCCATCTGTTCTCTGAGGAAAGACATCTGGGTATTAAGATGTATGAAAGACACAAAGATTAAGAAATTGTTTAGAACCTGAATAATTTCTTGGTGTTTGTATCCGAGGGGAAAGAAACCTTATGTTTCATATAGTCTAATTTTCCATACTCTATAAACTTGGGGCTCTGACAGGTGAGAACTGGACCTTATATGTTTGGCTAAGATCAGATAGTCTTAACTGATGAATGAAAGAGGTATAAAAGTGTCGGATGATTTTTATTTTATTCTTTTGGACTCTGCCTTTTCATTATGTAACAATGGATTTAGAGCTGGAATTGACTTTTAAAGGGAAACCCATCAGTATTTGTCCAATATCATATAGTTAGTGGTAAAGCTATATATTGGACCTAGGCCATCTGATTTGTTAGTAATTTTTTTTTTTTTTACCATAAAACATTCCCTTTCTGGCTCCTTCTTCTCCTTCATTGTGCACATTAATGATTAGCACCTAATACACTTACTTCTGGCCCATGGTTGGTACGTAAATGCAATATCAAATGGAACATACATTATATGTTATATGCTCTGAATCAGTGTGGTTAATGTGTTCTGTGCAAAATGAATAATTTAAAATGATGTTTAGATAATTTTTTAACTTGCAGCAAAACTTGTGCTCTGGTGGACTCGATTATTATCCACAAACATTTTGGCTAATTCAGGGAGGAGAACAGAAAGCACTAGGATTTGGAGATACCAGGGGCTGACGTAAATCCTAGGAAGATTGTGGAGACTTGTAGACAGAAAAGGAGATGAAAGGTTCTTGGAGATAAGAATCAAAACTAGAAGCAAAGTCCTCATGAATTAATACCACATTTTATGGGATTAAAAAAAGCTGCTATGGTAGGTTGAGGGAAGAAGACCGTTCCTTAGATTTTTATACTAAAAATATGTCAGTGCTTTTCTGGAAAAGAGAGGCTGAGGCACTTCTGATCCAGGTAGAAGTACTTTTTTGCTCAGTTCCTTTTGCTGGTGTTGGGTGTAGGGTCATCTTTTCTCCCAACGTTTTTCTCTTGAAAACATTTTTGGTAAATCTTAGCATAATAACATAAATACATTTGCCTCATAGTTTTTCAGAAAATAAGTCTGTGGGGTGATATTTTTAAGAAATGAATTTTATTAAAGGACACTAACATTGAAAATTACTACACAGACGTCCTACTATGTACTTAGAGCCATGATAGGCACTTTCCATTCTTGTCTGTAATTGTCTCACAACTGCCAGGCGGCGTTTGCCACGACTGCATTTTATGTGGCCTAGCAGAAGTTAGATCCTCGTGTTTTGGGGGCTTTTTTTTTTTTTTTTTTAGCTTTAAATAGCCCTGACATGATACTGTTATCTTTCAAGAAAGCAGAGAAAGTATTTAAATGTATAACCAGTTTTTAATACGGTCTAACAGGTGTAGCTCAGAAAAATGAAGTGTCACACTTCATTTGCATTGGTTGTCCAAATACCCTAGATCACCCATATTCCTTTTTTTTTTTTAAGTTTATTTATTTATTTTGAGAGAGTCACCAGGGGAGGGGCAGAGAGAGAATCCCAAGCAGGCTCTATACCAGTAGCACTGAGCCCCACGTGGGGCTCGAACCCATCAAACCCACAAACGGTGAGATCGTGACATGAGCTGAAACCACGAGTTGAACACTTAACTGACTGAGCCACCCAGGTGCCCCACCCATATTCTGATTTCTTTACCAATGTGGAGCCTATTGCTTTGATGGCTTCTCTCCATAAGCTTGTGTCTGGTGATGGGGGAACTAAGGAGTAGAATTCACAGGGTCTCTTTAAATTCTCAGCTCTGCCAGTGTCTGGCTGTGTGACCTCGGGTAGATTACTTAGTCTCTCTCTGCCTCAGTTTTCTCATCTGTAAAAAGGAGATCAGTCACAGTAGCCACCTCATGGTGATGCTGTGAGGATTAGGGAGTTCTTGCATGTCAAGCATTTAGAAGCGTGCCCGCTGTGGAGTCAGCACTGGTCTCTGTTGATGCTGATTGAAATGGACGGCTGATTAGATGTGCTGATCAAAGAAGAGAGGATCCTCTTCGGAGTTTTTGAACCTGAGACTGAGAAAAATGATGGTGCCATGGACCAGATGGGAAAGAAAGGATAGGCTGATTTCTTTCTTCTTTTTTCTTAATGTGGCTATTGTGTTTTGGTGAAAAGAAAAGGTATTTTAGCCTCTCCAGCTCTTAGCTCTGGAGAGCGAGGGGCATATTCTAGATCACTGACTCTCACCCCTTCCTGCTCATTAAACTCATCTGAGGAACTCTGAAAAGCTCTGTATGCCTGGGCCCCACCTGGGACATCAGACTCCGTGGGAGGTGGGGCCCAGCTGTCTGTAAAAGCTCGCCAGGTGATTCTAGCTTCCAGAAGGTTTGAGAACTACTGCTCTGGGTGCCTTCATGGACTCCTCCAGCTTAGAGGCAAGTCTAGCAGGTAAGATTTTGTCTTCTTCTTCTTAAGTTTATTTATTTTGAGAGAGAGCAAGAGAGAGAAGGAAAGCATGAGTGGGGGCAGGGCAGAGAGAGAGAGGGAGAGAATCCCAAGCAGGCTCCTTGCTGTTAGCTCAGAGCCCGATGTGGGGTTCCAACCCACGAACTGTGAGATCATGCCCTGAGCCGAGTTCAGATGCTTCACCAACTGAGCCACCCAGGCACCCCAAGGTTTTGTCCTCTTAAACCATGTTTCCTGTTGCTTGTGACCAAGCCCCACGGATTGCAGTGGCTTCCCAGGACTGCCCTGCTGCCCGTCACAGTCCAAAGCTGTATACAAGAGGATATGCTTGCTCCCTTTGGGATTCTTCCTTTTCTACTCTTCTCTTCAACATCTTTTTCTGTTGGCTCATACTTTTCTGATAGTTTATGTTGGTACCTTATGATACATGCTCTTTACACAGAAGATTATATATGTATAAATTAAGTCTTTCTGAGGATATCTTTAAAAAAAGGAAACATTTCCCTTTCCTTTCAAAAACTTTCCTTAGTGGAACAAAGGATGCTTGTCCTCCTGGCCTGGTTGCAGAAAAGCATGTTTGGTCAGCTTATTAGATTTGCCTGAGTTCATGCTTTGAACAGAGAGATTGTGTTTTCCTGATTGGGAATGTGTCCTAGAACTTGTCTGAAGTTACTGATCATGTATAAGCCCCACACACGTGTCTTAATGATGGTCCTTTTCTTCAGTTTATACTTTATTACTTCAGCTCAGCTACTTGGACCTCGTTCAAGTTGAATTAGTTCCATGGAAGTCTACTGTTTCCGGGGTTGAAGTAGGGAAGAGCGAGTGCTTTTGGCTATCCTGTGAATAAGACGTCTGAGTTGTCTTTAGTTCTTGCTTCAGTAAAAAAGCAGCGGCCCATTATCTAATCTATTCATAGTTTACTTTGTTCAGATATCTAATTTGGGAACATGTTTGCCCTCACTCAATTCTGAAACACAATTTTCCATCCCTTGAATAAAGGGGGCTATCTTTAATTGACTCAGGAAAAAAAAACCTTGTTTAAGAGTTCTAGAGTTTTCAAAGCTTTTAAAAATTGCTCTGCAGGATAACATTAAAGTGCTCACCCTTTAGAAACTGCCACTCAACATGTATCTATCCTACAATGGAGTTGGAAGGAGGATTATTCTGAGCAAGCTGTTAAACCATTTGCTAGGATTCATATGCTTTTAAACCTAGTAAGTCTGTAATATCTAGAATGAAATTCAACATTGCTGTTTTTTTTTGGGGGGGGGGACAATAGGTGTAAATGTCTTTCCAAAGTATGAAGCATACATGTAGACTAATCTTAGAACTTAAGGGAGTGGAAATGTGAATTCTACCCCCTCCAACCTTAGTGTGTCCCTGACACATAGATGTTGCAGAGCGCTGATATAATACAATTTGTACATAGAAGTGTTTGTTCTCATGGGGCACCTGGGTGGCTTAGTCAGTTAAGCTCAGGTTATGAGCTCATGGTTTGTGGGTTCGAGCCCCACGTGCAGTTCTGTGCTGACAGTTCAGAGCCTGGAGTCTGCTTCAGATTCTGGGTCTCCCTCTCTCTCTGGCCCTCCCCAGCTCACGGTTTTCTCTCTCTTTCTCTGTCTCTCTCACAAATGAAATAGACATTAAAAAAAATTAAAGAAGTGTTTGTCCTCAGTGGAACTTGGAGTCTATCGGGAGAGTCATTAACCCAGGCATTAGGTCAGTTCTCTAAGTGTGGACAGGTCAGCAGTATCTGCATCACCTAGGAACTTGTTAGAAATGCAGCTTCAGGGCCTGACTCCAGACTGACTGAGTCAGAAATCTGAGAGTAGGACTCTGCTTTAAAAAGCCCACCGGGTGATTCTGTTGCATGCTACTAGAGATTGAGAGCTACTGAGAGTGGTTCCCACCCCTGCTGTCCCAGACACTATTGAATGAGAGCCCCTGCTTGTGGGGCCTGGATATCAGCGTTTTGTTTTTGTCTTTTTTTTCTGAGCTGCCTTGGTGATTCTAATGTGCAGCCATGCTTGCGGGCCGCTGCATTAGGGCCTCGCTACTCAAAATGTGGACGCTGGACCAGCATGAACATCACCTGGGAGCTTGTTAGAAATACAGAATCTCAACCCCACCTGAGACTACTGAACTGTAATTTGCATTTTAACAAGGCTTCCGGTGACTCATAAGCACATTAAAGTTGGTGAAAACAATATAGAAATAGTGAGTTTTCTTCCTAGAAGCCGGTTCTAGAATGCCCTTCATTTACAAGTTTTGTGAGGTAGGCAGCACAGCAGCTTTGTTTGGCTTCTGCCTGGTGTTGACTCAGGGAAGCTGGCATCGATCCGGGGGAGACAGTTGGCGTGGTAGCTATTGCTAAAAGGACCTGGGACCCTCGGGTGTAACAACAGCCCGTAAGCCGTCATCAAGGGAGTGATGGCAGTTAAGACACTTGCAGGTGGTAGCAGCAAAAATCCCAACGCAGATTGGCATGAAGAAATCAAAAGGAACATTGTGGCTCAGGTAATGGGGGAAGTCCAGGAATGTGAATAAAGGAAAAGATAAATCTGTTTATCTTTGGCAGATTGGTAAGTGCTTTTCTTTTAAAATGTTTTCAGTGAAGTGGTTTGCATCTTTAACTGCTAAAGATTGTATAAATAGAGGCCTTTAGCACATCAAACAATGGTGAGTGCTACACAAAGGATGAATTGCTGTGTTTACCCTCTCATTTGCAAGATTTTGTTTCCTTCAAAAATCTATGTGTGTGTATATATTATATACATATATATGCTATATATATATGCTATATATATATATATATATATATATGTATCTTACTCATTACAGAGAGGATTTGAGGTGATTTCCATGACTGCATACCTTTTCCACAACCTTTAGAAGAAATTATATAAATGGTTGAATTATACTCCTGCAACCAGAGCTTTCTAAAAGCTTACCGTGTAATGTTTTTTGAAAAAAGTTTTAACAGTCTTAAATGACAGAAAAATAATACATGATATTCAAAATAACATGCTATTTCCAAGCTTCTCAACTGAATGCTTATTGTCCTTTTAATAAAAATGTGGACTGCAGGCACATTTGATGTAAATGAATTAAAAATTTCATTTGCCCAGAACTTTGTGTATTACGTTAATATGATTTACCCAAAACACTATTGTTGGTTTAATAAATATTAAGAGAACATTTGTGAGTTGCCTCCTGGTGTTTGCTGTTTCTCTCCTTGGGCATTAACTACTCTTGTGAGTCTTTACCAGACTATTTTTGTTGTTTTGTGCCTTGAGGTATAAATAGAGGCAGAGAACCCGGAAGATTCAAACAAATTCCATACCATAAACTATTTGCAGATGTGTTTAGTATTCATTCAGGAGAATTAGTCTATTTAATGTAAAATTACTTTCTTTTAGTACTCTAGAAGTGCAAGAGGTTCAGTTTTTATTTTACTGGAAATTTCAAAAACAGGAGTAAAAAGATTTTCTGGGGGTGCCTGGGTGGCTTAGTTGGTTGAGCATCTGGCTTCGGCTCAGGTCATGATCTCATGGTTCCTGAGTTTAAGCCCCGCATTGGGCTCCCTGCTGTCAGCGCGGATCCTTGTCCCCCTCTTCTCTCTGCCCCTTCCCTGCTCGTTCTTTCTTTCTCAAAAAAAAAAAAAAAAAAAAAAAACTTTCTGGAAAGCATCATCATTGACGAAACACCAGGAAGATATAATGTAATGACTTATATTTGACCCTTTGTCTTCCTGGATCTTCCTTCTTTTGGACAATCAGGAATGAAAGGTGTGGAGGCTTTTAAAGGGGCAGATTTTGATTGAATGGAAGGAAGACCTTTCTAAAAAGTGGTCACAGAGGGAATAGACCACTTCAGAAGTAGCGAGGCCCCACACCTAGAGGTAATAAGCAAGCGTGTGTTTGGCTGTTTGACATCTTCAAAACCTCAGCTAGCTGGGAGGTTAGCTGATGTTTACAGCTTCCTACTAACCTTAGATTCTGTCATTCTTACCGTATGTTAAAGTTGAAGGCTGGGCCACTTAAAATATATTTTGTTTCCTGTCCTGATAACTTGGCCTGACTGAAACTAGACATCAGGTTTGGCCCTTGGTTGAAGGAGTACGGCATTCTGGGACAAACTTTCTGTAAACTAACCACAAAACCTCTCTTTGCCCAATTCAGGGGACGGTGTAATTATTGAAATTTGGTGTTCTCCAAACTTCAAGTGGCCCTGACAGGTACTTAATCAGGTGGAATAGCCAGCTTGACTGATGTGAGCCAGAGAGATGTGTACCTGGGAGATAAAGTTGCAGTGGGTGGCCTTGAGGGGGTAGGAAGAGAGCCTCTAGAGGTGGAGAGGCACAGGGTCTCTAAGGTCACAGGGAAAGGGGCCACTGGCAGAGGTTTGGGAGGTACCTTTGGCCTGGTAAGCATTCATTCCTCCACTGGTTTGCCACACCACACAGACCGACTGGTCGAGGGCAGTCATGTCGTGCCATGATCACACATGACCCATGGTTCCTAGCACAAAGCTTTCCTCGTGAGGCTCAAGCAGCCATTGTGAAAAAACAAGACTGAAACAAATGGTGCACAGGGACTCTGGGTTAGGAGCCATTTCTTTACCTCTTTTGCCCAAATAGCATGCACTGTGTGTTTCCTTCTTTATCCTGGGTGAAGCAAGGGAATAGCAGACAGGTAGCCAAAAGACTTGGATTCTTGCAGCTGGCCTTCCTCTCTGACTCTCGATTTCAGCTTAGGTCATGATCTCTTGGTTCCAGGGATCTAGCCCCTAGTCCGGCTCTGCACTGGCAGCACAGAGCCTGCTTGGGATTCTCTCTCTCCCCCTCCCCCACCCCTCCTATGCACACACATGCTCTCTCTCTCTTCTCAAAATAAACATTAAAAGAAAGAAAATTTCCCAAATGCCTATAAAATTGATGGGAAGAGTTATTATGAAGCAGGTGAAAAATGTGATCATGACCTGTGATCTGACCCCCCCCCCCCCACTAATACCCCCAGTTTCCAGCTCATTAGCCCCAGGCTGCCAGAGGAAAGGAGCCTTTCCAGGCTGATGGGCCTAGTACAAAGTGCTGTCCTCACCCTGCCTGATTTGAATTTTCTGGGTGGCAGTGGGATGGATTTGTTAAAAAGGCACATTCTTGGTTCTGACCTTAGTCCCTGTATTTGAATGTGGTCAAAATGTACCGAAGTTACAGAATAACTGCTCTGGCTGAGTGACCAGAAAGCTTGGACTAAGTTTCTGTGGACCCCACTTCTATGCTCCTCTTTTGGTGCTTTTAGTTCCAGCTCTGAGGTCCTCTACAAAATGCAAGATTTGCCACTGAGCTCCGGATCAAGACCTACATTATTGGGAAAGCGGTCATTTCAAAAAAGTGCAGTTTATCTGGTCATGCAATAGGCTGAATGTCAAACAGTATCTTTTATGCTACTTGCAGCTAATGTACCTAATATTTAACAGCTCTCTTGAGATTTAACTCCCATGCTACAAAAAGTCACCCACTTAAATAAAGTGTACTGTTGAGTGGATTTTAGTATTATCACAGAGGCATCGGTCACCACAGTCTAATTTTACAGCATTTTCATCATCCCCAAAAGAAACCCTGTATTCGTCAGCAGCCGCTTCTCATTCCAGTCCCCAGCAAGTCCTAGGCAGCTACCCACTTACCTTCTGTTTCTGTAGACCTGCTTATCCCAGACCTTCTGTGTGAACGGAATCCTCCGATGGTTGGTCTTTGTGACCAACTCTCTTCACTTAGCATGACGTTTTCAAGGTTCATCCACGTCTGAGCGTGTGTCAGGACTGCATTGCTCTTTATTGCTAAACCACACCCCGTTGTATGGATATGCCAAATTTTGTTTACCCATTCGTCAGGTGATGGACATTTTGGTGGTTTCAACATTTTGGCTATTAGGAGTAATGCTGCTTTGATCACTCACGTACAAGTTTTTTGTGTGGATGTATGTTTTCGTTTCCCTTAGGTCATGTGGTAACTCCATGTGGAACATTTTGAAGAGCTGCCGAACTTTTCCAAAGTGTCTGTAACATTTTACGTTCCCGCCACAGTGCACAAGGCTTCCAGTCTCTCCACATCCTTGCTCGTGCTTGTTACTGTCTGTCCTTTTGCTTATAGTCATTCTGGTGGATGTGAAGCGGTATCTCATTGTGGTTTTGCACTTACCTAATGACTAATGATGTTGAGCATCTTTTTGTGTTCCTGTTACCCATTTGTGTTTCCTCTTTGGAGAAAGGTCTTTTTAAATCCTTTGTTTTAAAATTGGGTTATTTATCTTCTCACTGAATTTTAAGAGTTCTTTATATGCTCTTAATATAAGTCCCTTATCAGACAATTCATTGATATTTTCTCCCATTCTGTGGGTTGTGTTTTCATTCTTTTGATAGTGTTCTTTGAAGCACAGAAGTTTTCAATTCCTATCAAGTCCTATTTATCAATTTTTTTCTTCTGTTGCTTTTGGTGTTATATGTAAGAAACTATTGCCTAACTGAAGGTTGCAAAGTGTTATTCCTGTGTGTTCTTCGAAGAGTTTTGTGGTTTTTAGCTATTACATTTAGGTTTATGATTCAGTTTGAATTTTTGCATATGTTGTGGAATGAACGTTCATTCTTTTTTTTTTTTTTTTGCACGTGTTATTTAGTTGTCCCAACACGTTTCGTTACAAACGCTGTTCTTTGCCCCGATTGTATGGCCTTGGCACCCTTGGTGAAAATCATAAATGTAAGGATTTGACCATAAATGTAAGGATTGACCATAAATGTAAGGATTTATTTCTGGAGTCTCAATTTTATTCCGCTTATTTATTTACGTGTGTGTGTGTGTGTGTGTACACAAACACAAGGGCATGTTAAACTTGGTTGTGAATGCTGTCTTTCCTTTGGCTTCAATTTAGGCAGATAGGAAATGGAACAAAATTTAAAAAGTAGGAATTTCAGACATTAACTACATAAGGAGACTTGGCCACGAGGTCCCTCAAGCCTCTATTGAGTCCACTTGCCAGGGATACAGAGAGTAGGTAGCTGGGTGGTTGATATGCTTCTCTTATTATTCCTTTCTCCCCCTTCCTCCTGAAGTGGAATATGTTGTGGAATGTTTTGGAGTGGGGCACATTTTAGATCTCTGGTCTTGGCTTAGCCTTGCCGGTCAGGACTCGGTTAAGTGATCGTCAGGAGATCTGAATCTCCTTCACCCTGCATATGGATTCTTGGGCCTGAAGCCTTTGGCTGTAAAATGAAAGAGCTTGACTAGATTCTAATGCTTCTCCCCCAATACCCCAATCAACTTGAAATTCTGTGATTTGTGTGCCTGGCCATCCCCTAAAAAGTGGTACATCTCATCATTGTCCTCTGTACATAAAACCAAAGGAATAAAGACCCCTTATTATTTTTACTCCTATTTTCCTGCTGATTCTGGTGGGAAGAGGCTGGGAAACAAACAAATAGTGGGAATGAGTGACTAGCCCTCCTGTTATTTAGTGTAATGGTATAAAAAGACTAGTCATGTGCTCTTAATGTTTCTTGGTTATCTTTATGTTTAAAGACGAAATGCATGACATGGCGAAAGGAAAACACAAGATTTTGCTGTATGCAGTATGCTTCTGCCTTGTGGACATAGTTGGAGAGACTGCCTTACCTTGAGAGCAGTTAACTACAGATAAAGAGTGAAACTTACTTCAGAAATGTCTTAATTTTATTCTTGGGTTCCTGGGAATTTAGAAATATAGGCTTTTAATTATTCACAGCTGGTGCATGAATAGAGTGGTAATAATAATTAGGAATAAAATGGCTCACCTCTTAAGCTGTTAGTTTTAATCCCCTAAATTTTTTTGATCTGAAGTCTTGAAGTCTGGCAAAGTCTTGAAGTCTGGCAGAGTCTTCAAGTGGAATATTTGGAGGAGGTCCATCCTAGGTTTTGGTCAGGAAGTATGCAAATCTGCCTTGTCTTGCTAATTTGTTACAAGGGTTTTGATGGTTTGATTTTCATGCCTTCCAACGAAAAGCACACGTCACACAAAGCTAACCCACACTTAACAGAATTTATCTGGACATCCTCGCTGCAGACCCCCGTTAGGTGGAAACCAGAAAGAAGTACCATCAGCCTGCATCAAAGTATATGGGGCACTTGTAGCTTCCGATGTGGTCCTCCGCAGCAGGACCATTTCTGCTGGAGGAACTTGGGCTTGTTAGGGGAGAGAGCCTTCGCTTTAAAGGCTCTTGTGAATGGAGGCTGAACCAGGTGCTGCCCTCACAACTTCCTTGGGATAAGAAGAACTCTTTCAATTCTGATAGTAGTCTTAAAAATCATAAAGCTGATAAAACAAGATATTTACAACCCCCTTTTTATAAAATCCTTAAATTCCAAAGTATTAATACAGTTTATTGGAAGAGTTTACTTCCCATGGTTTCTTAATGTTTCATCAGAGACCTGTTTCAAAATGATCAATACTTATTAGAGAGTAAGTATAAAAAATAGCATGTGTTCTTGAAGAATGATTTGGATTGAAGTTGTATTCTGAGAAATTTTAAAACAGCACAATAGATGTTTTCTTTTTAATGTTTACTTATTTTGAGAGGGAGAGAGAGAGAGAGAGCAAGCAGGGGAGAGGCGGAGAGGGGGAGACACAGAATCTAAAGCAGGCTCCAAGCTCTGAGTTGTCAGCACAGAGCCTGACGCGGGGCTCGAACTCACGAACCACAAGATCATGACCTGAGCCAAAGTCATACGCTTAACTGACTGAGCCACCCAGGTGCCCCAACAAAATAGATGTCTTATGGGAACATGTAATTGTATCAAATTATTACCTTGGCTACTTGGGGAGAAGAAAAAGCTCAACTTTATATTTCTTATGTCAAATTTTTGATCGCAGTTAACTTTACATTATTTTAGAAGTAGTCATATAACCTTATTTGTGTGAACAAATTGGTACTTTTCCTAACTAATGCTGGCCACTAATTTGGCTGTTAGTAAATAGTTATTAACTGAAACTAAGTGATTCTCCTAATACATCATCTTTACCTTTCTCCCCGGACTTCCTGGAACAAGATGACTTTTGTCAGGTATAGTTGATAGAAGAATCCTGCCAGGGAGACTTTGCAGTGACAACCTTTTTACACTTGGAAGCACACCTTGTAAAAAGCTCTCTTGAATCACAAGTGGAACCCATTTTACGAGGTTAACCTGTTTAAGTCACCTTATATTTCCAGGAAAACAAGATAGAATTATTTTTACTTTAGGGCCATGGCCCTTCAGTGAAGAGAGGCTGTGACTTCATGGAAACACTAATCAGTGTTAGAAATTAGTGTGATATCTATAAATTCAGCAGTTTCCAAACGGGTGGTTTTTGCTACTTTCCTCACTTTTGCAATTTCATGAAATCTTGTTTGTCAGAGTGAACAGAGGAGCAGTAATAATTCCACTAATAAGGAGTTCTCTATCCCTGCCCCTCAAAGAGCCTCCTTTCCCATCCCAGACTGTTTATATATGATCAGCATGTGGACACCGTGCATGCTTATGTTTTAAGTATTTGCTTCTGGAGAGCCAGCTTGAAAAAGCAAAACAGAAAAATCCATTGGCGTTTTGAGAGTTGAATCCGCAGAAGATGTTGTTTGCAATGTGCCGAAAACATAAGGTCCAAACAGCCGGAACAGGCCTGGTGCCAGGCAATTTCACTGTGAGAGAAAGAGGAGGTCTGAAGCAGTCCTTTTAGGATTATCTCCAACTCAGCAGCTGCTGTCTGAGTTTGATTATGCACATCCTGCTCTGGGAGACCTGCATTAACCCTCGGGGCCCCTGGGGAACATCAGGGCTGTCTTTTCAACAAAAGACTGTTCCCCTGGACACCCAAGGGCAAAAGCCAAAACAGTGTGGAGGTTAAAAGAAGGTGGAGCTTTTGAAGATTGAATTTGAGAGAACAATCTAGGAAGAAGGCTGTAGAATTTCGGGCTTGCAAGTGCCTTTTAAGTAAGACCCTTTAATTTTACTGGTGGGGAAGCAAAGGTGAAGCTGAGTGACTTTGCCCAAAGAGAACCAGTCAGAACCAAAATTCAGGACTCCTCATTCTCTGGTTAGAGCTGTTCTACATCCTACCACATTCTTGATGACCCAATTCTCATGTCAATACAAACCCTACCCTTTCGAAAACTGAGGACGAAAGGGAAGAAACTTTAAAAAAAAACATTTTGGAATTCTGTATTAACCACCTTTTATAGACGGTCCAGGCATATTCAGGTTTTCCTTCCAAGCAGTAGTGTTTTATCATTGTGTAAGTCTTAGGTGAGCAGCAAATACATTATTCCAGTAAATTCTGTGCATGATTCTTAAATCATGTTGGGAGGTGTTGGGAGGCAGAACAAGCATATTGGAGAGAGGTGTTGGGAGGGAAAACTGGAAATGGGAAGACCGCTCTGGAAACTAGGAAGGATGTTGGTGTAATGAATCTTTTGTTCAACTATGGCGGTCTGGAGCAGGGCTGCAGCCTCTGAAGATTTATGGCCTCCAGTCTGGAGAAGGTAGGTGGGCTCACATTATCTGTGTTGAGGAGCCTGTGTGGGGTCTTTGAGCCTAAGGTTGTCCAGGTAACAGAAGGCTTTGTCCAGGTAACAGAAGGCTTTGTCAAAGAAGATGGCCATCTCGCATTCTTTGAGAGTAATGTGTTGCTGTTTATTCCACGTCTGTGTCGGGAATTGAAAATTTTCCCTGCTTTGTGGTCAGCAGGATCCCCAGTTTTCTTCCTTTTAAAGGTTGGGAAGATAATTTCTCTTGGAAAAGAATACGTTAAGTCCAAGGATATCACTCAAATGGGGGAAGCGCTCTTGCCAGTTGAGCTGAGTTGTTTGATATAATGGAACTATTTACCATTGCTGACCTAAAAGGTATTGATTAAGCAAGAGAGAAAAATCATGATGCTCTTACTCATTCAAATTCCAAGTGAATCTGGAATCTGTTGTTACATGTTTTAACAGTGGGATTTTTTTTTCTTAATAGCAGTGTTTTTAATTGCTTTATTCATCTTCAAAGGTGAGTGTGAGCTGAGTGTCCTTCTGTGTCCCCCATTCTTTCTACGAAGCTTAAAAGAAAATGTTACATTTTGGATACTCTTTTGAGATATGGTGAATGTCTTTGTCTGCATTTATTCCTCTTCTAAGATTTTGGTGACCTCTAGCTGTAAATAAAGGGGAAAAGAGAGGTCTGGAGCGCACAGAAGGAGGAGACCTCTCAAACAGGCAGTTGTAAGAGTTCTTTCAGAGCTGTGCTTCGGGTAATATTTTTTATTCAGTGGCCTAATTAGGATATACCCATGTCTGCTTAGTGACTGAGCTTTTCGAAGTCCTGTTGGCCTGAGTCTTTCAAGTGTTGACCAGATACTTTTACCCTCTTCTCTGGCGGGAGACGAGTTTGGGCAGAAGGGAAAGCTACTGTTGTTTTTGTTCTTCACCAAAGACCAACTTTTTGGATACCTTTGGTGAAGGTATCAAAAAGTGGTTGGTTAATCCTTTCCTCCTTTGTTTCCCTTAATGGAAGATAGCAGTGGCTCTTTGCCCCCATTGAGAAACACTGTGTCAATGCTGTTAGAATGTTGTAATGATGTCAAAAGAAGTAACTAAAGTGATTTTTCTCTGTAAGAAGTTACTCCAATTTATATGACCTATTATAAAACTTTTTGGAGAGCCCTTTGGACGGCTGTGGATGGGAAAATAGATTAAGGACCTGTGATCTGTGTTTATTTCATAGTTATGAAGGTGTGCAATTGGATGTTTAGCAAAATGGGCCGTCTCAGGATATAGGGTGTAAGATAAATCCTCTGTGTGTACTGCTTCCAAATCCTCACCTTGACCAGAAGTAACAGTCTTCAGGTGGTAGCTTTCTCTAGGCAGAGGATCTATAGGTCTGTTTCTGGGTTAGTTTTACACAAATGAAGTTCTCTCCTGCTGTTCTTGCCTGGGATTGGAATTTTTCCTTTTCACTGCTTGTCACTTGGCTTTTGAATGGAAATATGTCCTTCCTTTCAGAGCCAGAAGATTCTGGTTAATTCATCAGGAAAAATTTCTCCGTGGAGTTATTAATTCAGCTTCTCCATAGTATAGGGCTCACACTACAGTGATAAACCTCTGAATTTGAAATCTCTTCTAAATATCTTTTTTCCTTCAAAAAAAAGAAAAGAAAGAAAGCATACAATGCATTTCTGAGCAGCTAAAAATCCCACATTGTATAGCACTGTCATTCTCTATAATCTCTTTTTAGAAGATTTGGTGGTGTTTTGCTGCTTGAGCTCAACTACGTTAACATGAAGTTTTAGGCTTTTGAAGTGTAGAAGTGGTTCAGGATTAATAACCGGAAGACCCTTTAGATTCTCTTGAAGAAGAAAGATGAATATCTGGTGAATATACATGAATATCACATATTTGAAAATGTTATTTATGAATGTGCCTTGTGAGTTAAGCTTGTCCTGGTGGGCTGGGCCTCTTCCAGGGGGAGTGTTTGGACTCCAAGGTGCTTTGAGAGAGGAGTCTTTCATTCTTGGCATTCTGGGGGAGATTTACATCTGTAAGCCGGATAAAAATATGTGGAAAGGTGATTAGTTTAATTGGCCCAGTGTTATAATTATCCAGTAGGAGGTGACTGTGGGATGGCTATTATAGTCCAAAATGCCTGGTAGGAAGGGGAGGAGACTCATTGAGAGAACACCAGCAACATTATAAACGTGGTTTAAACGTGCACTCAGTAACAAATTACCGCGTAAGAAGGTAAGAGGAGTTCTTAACTATTTGGGACAAGAATCTATCCCCACAAAGAGGTGGGCTTTTTTCAAGGATAATTGTGGGGGAATTCTAGTGATTTCTCTTTCCTTAAAATAGTAACAGGATTTAGGGGAAGTAAACTCACTTGAAGTGTTTGTAACATTAAGACCGTCATTCTACAGTTGTCGCTCCACTCAGGGTGGCCACAATGGTGGTGGTGTTTTAGCCTCTTTCAGAAAAAAAGCCCAGTGCAGGGTCATGTTATAAAGTGGAGTATTTTTCTTTGACATCAAAGGGCGGGGAATGTTCTACAGACAGTGAGCTAAGAAGTAGGGAGCAGGCATTCAGTACTTGTGTTGGGAAACTATGTGTGGAATGTCATAGTTCATGGACCAGGGACCCTGAAGTGAATCCAGGTGCCTGCATGGTGCTGTTTTCCTGGAGCAAAATGACTGTAGGCAGAAATTGCAGCCAGATGAACCAAAAATAAAATTGATGGCTTTATTGGACGTTCTTTTCATGAAATCTAACTTTCTAATGTGCACATATATCACTCTGGGGATGTCATTATGAATGGCTGACCTTTTGTTTGGGGGAGCTGCTGTTCACTGTGCAGCTCCACTCAGCTCGGCTTTGATTCTGGCCCACATCTGTTGAACATGTGAAATGGTGTGTGTGTGTGTGTGTGTGTGTGTGTGTGTGTGTAAATTTTCCCCCCTCTGAAGCACACTGACAACTGACTAAAAAGATTTAATGAAAACCAGTCAGAAGTAATTTCAGTTAGATATTCCAGCTTAGGGTATTAGCTCTTTTGGTTTCAGATGCAGAAGTTATAGCTTCCTTAAAAGTCATGGTTGAAGGCAGGAAGTCTCCTTGGACAGGGAACTGGGTTTCTTTGTCTTAGCTTGCCCCACTGCTGCCCCGGGTTAATGATTGCAGGGTGGCTGGGAATAATGAACCAGTGCTGCAAAGCTTGTTATCAACACGCTTGAGTGATACTTAAAAATCTTTCCTCTTCCATCTTCCCCCTTTCCCATAGAAGTCAGAGCACTGCTGTGGTTACACCTCATAAATACTGCAGACTCCATTGGGCTATCGAATGGGACCTAATGTAGTGTCATTTCTGCACTTCAGTGGGTGGTTCTTATTTTTGTGTGGTTTACTGCTCAATCTTGCAACGATGTGATGTTTGAGAACTTTCTAACAATTATTGTTCTTTTATGGAACCAGAATTTGAGCGAGACAAGACTTTGACTGTTATTTAACAGGCCACCTAGATTTCCATATGAGCTTTAGAGGACATGTCTAAGACCATACCCTACTGGATCCCCAGATCCTTTTTTTTTTTTCCCCCTTGTTTTTTCTTTTTTTTTTAATTTTTTTTTTCAACGTTTTTTATTTATTTTGGGACAGAGAGAGACAGAGCATGAACGGGGGAGGGTCAGAGAGAGAGGGAGACACAGAATCGGAAACAGGCTCCAGGCTCCGAGCCATCAGCCCAGAGCCTGACGCGGGGCTCGAACTCACGGACCGCGAGATCGTGACCTGGCTGAAGTCGGAGGCTTAACCGACTGTGCCACCCAGGCGCCCCTTTTCTTTTTTTAATCCAAGGTTACTCCTGAGCCTTCTGAATCTGCTGGGGGAGTTGTGGGACTGGCCTCTGGCCTGAAGGGGAGAGACAGGTATCATTTGAGAAGGTGGTGGCTCCATACAACAGTCTTTTCCTGAAGGTTGGGTGACTGCAGTTCTAATACTTGGGCCTGTTTTGGATGTCAGAGTCCTATTCTTCATTTTTGGTGACTGCTGCTGATTATTGGCATCGACCCATCCACGATTTATCTCGGCAGCTAGTATGATGCCTGACCTACGGTAGATGCTCAGTAAATATTGGTTGACTGAATGTAACCTCCAGGGGTAGAGAGGGAGGCCTGGTGACATGTGGGGAGAATGACCATGCTTGGGGATAGGTTCACGAGTTTTACTATTTCTGCTTCTGATGTGTTGGAACCCACCCTCTACAGCAATAGAGGCAAGACTCTAATAGCATAAATACCACTAGAATCATTCTGTTTTCCATTACTGTCATCCCTGTCACTGCTTGTCTACCACAGGAGAGTCCTAACTGTTCTGCCTCTGTCAGTGCTTTAACACTAATCCAGCTGTCCAGCTCTCATCGTTGTCTTTATCCTTCTAAGACAGAAATCTGATCAGGGCACTCTCCTACTTAAATGCCCTGCCGTGGCTCCCTGTTGCTTCCGATAAAATCCATACTTTGTTAGTGGGTCACACGGGGCCCCATGTGGTCAGGTCCTGCATGCTTCTGCAGCATCAAACCCCAAAGTCTCTCTGCACCCTGCATGTAGTGTGTGCAGCCCTGCCGGCTGGTCAAGTGGGGGCTCTAATCTACTAGGTGGAGTTAGAGTCCTGGGGTTTTAAAACCAGGGGATTTTAGAACTTGCATTGAATGTTTGGAACAGGAGTGGAATAATTCATGTTAAGTAACCAGGGAAAATTGAGATGTTAAGAGATCTTTGCATGTAAGCCTTCAAAAATCAGTTTAATAAAAAGTTTGTTTTTCAACTGATTCTATAGTTCATCTGGAAGAACACATGTGTGTGTATAGGTTCATACACACACACACACACATATGTGTGTATATGTATATATACACACACACACACACATTTTAATTTGGAGAAAGAATGAGGCAAAGATGTGTACCACTGGAGATTAAAACATATTATAAAGCCATAATAATAAAAGATGATGGGAGTGTAAAAAATATGCAATCAGACAAAATAGCACGTCTCAAATCCTCAGGGTATAGAATAATAGGTGATAAGTCATTGGGGGAAAGGTACAGATTATTTGGTAAAGAAGGTTGTAAAATTGAATACCATAAAAAAAAAAAAATCTTGCCTCAGGTCATATGCCAAAATATCAGTCATGTGAATCGGAGTTAAATGTTTTATTTTTATTTTTATTATATTTTCCTTTTTAACATTTATTTATTTTTGAGAGAGAGAGCGAGCATGAGTGGGGGAGGGGCAGAGAGAGACACACACAGAATCTGAAGCAGGCTCCAGGCTCTGAGCTGTCAGCACAGAGCCCTATGTGGGACTCGAACCCATGGACTGGGAGGTCATGACCTGAGCCGAAGTCACACACTTAACCGACTAAGCCACCCAGGCATCCCTATAATTTACTACTCTTAATTATATGTGTCTCCGTATACAGTAATGGCAAAGAGATAAACCATTGGGGAAAGCATGCCTTACCAAGGGGATTTATGATCCTTAATATCCTAGACGATATGAGGTATCCTGTGTAAGAGACAAGCTGTGTTAGACTCCAGCTTCTGAAATGCTCAAATTATAATTCACAATGTGACTTTGAACAAGATACTCTCTGGGCCTTGATGTCCTCATCTGTAAAAGGAGAGAGTTGGGTTAGATCAGTTTACTGGGTTAGATTCCAGTTTACTCACTGGGATGCCCTTGCACACTGTGCCAAGATTCAGATGCTCCTTGGCCCTTAGGGTAGCTGGATGGAGCCTAGGGGTAGCTGGTGAGAGCATGGGGAGGAGGCCACAGATCTATCACCTCTGGCCAAGAACAGCCATTTGTTTCCCCCAGGGAGTTGTGCAAATAGTACCACAAATCACACTTAATGTTTGAAGCCTGTATGAGGTGAGTTGCTTTAAATTCAGGAGGTGAAAACTAGGTGGAAAAGGAGATAATTTAAAATATAATGAACCTCTCATCTTTCCCACTCAATATTCAATAGCCATATTAAAAAATGAATAGAAGAAAATACATCAAAATGTTATCAGTAAGGGGCGCCTGTGTGGCTCAGTGGATTGAGCATCGGACTGATGAGTTTGGCTCAGGTCATGACCCTAGCAGGCTCTGTGCTGAGTATGGAGCCTGCTTAAGATTCTTTCCCTCTCCCCTGCTCACATACTCTTTCTCTCTCTCTTAAAAAACACTCTTCCACTTTAAAAAAAAAATTATTAAAAAAAAAAAATATATATATATATATATATATATATATATATATATATCAGTAATTACAGTAATCACTAACCTGGTGGGCTTATGGGTAATTTTTATTTTCTTATTTATAATATCCTATATCTTTCAGATTTACTAGGTTAAGAGTGGGTTAAGTTTAAAATAAGACTTGTAATTGAAAACCTCACTTGTAGCCATATTCAGAAATCCATGAGTGACCACTGTGGCTGTTAGTGTTAAGATTCTAACAAAAATAAAATGCCAAACCTGGACTTACTTCTCATGTAAATATCCTGAGGCACTTTCATACCCTGGTTTCTTGCCCAGTGCTTATTTTCAAGGCTGCTTTAAGATCAGCAGTAACCTTTGAGCAGAAAGCCTATCTGTAGAGTGTGTTAGAAGCCTTCTCCTTACTCAGGATACCTTATCTCCAAAGTTGTCTTCCTCCCAGGTTTTCTTCCCAAATGCTTTCTTCCCTCTTTTCCCCTTCCCAGTGATCCCTCCAATCAGGGAATAATCCTTCTTTCCTTGTTCTCCTTGATCCCCAGGGTGTATAGAGTTAGATGTCCCTTGTGCCCTCTTACCTAAGCGACGGAGATTCTGTTTTTAATTTGTCCCTTACATACCACCCTTCTATTTCCAGTATTGTTTTTTCCTCTTCCAGGTTCCTCTTGCTTATTTGCATCTTTCTGGTATTGAGTTGCCTACAACTTTCAGACTTGTAAGGGGAAAGGGGGGGGGGGGATGGTGAGGGCAGGGAGTGTAGGTTTTTTTCCTCCCTTTTGTTGGTTTTGCTTTACTCTGTGGATAAACACTATACACAGTAAAGGTGTTTAAACCCTATTTTTTTCTGGCTTCTCAAACCGGTACTTTTCATTGACTGTAAACATTTTAAGTGTCTAAAACCTATGATTGTTTTGTGCAGATGGTGGAGGTAGTGGACACATGGGGAATTAGAAGTGCCATTATAATTCTTTAGCAAAATTTTAGAGTGATTAATAGTGAGGCCAGCATAAATAATGATGTATGGTCCTTATTTATAAAAGTTAGAATATACTCTGGTGTTTGTATTAAAACTATGCTGAATACAGATAACTTTCTTTTATATAATACCTTAGGATCTTGTAGTGTGCCTTGACATTCTGAATATAGATGTTAACTAAGTTATTAAGTAATAGAAATTTGTAATTGGTAGAATGCTAGTAAACGACATTGTAATTATAGATTTAATTTTTATAGTAATGTTGATTTCTTATAGTGGTGCCAGGGCAGTTTGAGCCATTGTGACAAATTTGTTGAGTGCCTCCTAATTATAAAGTATGCTCTGCAGTGTAGATGATAGAATCACCTAGTTGGCCCAAGCAGTAGCTCCGACTTAAAATTACAGAGTTACAGAATGTCTAAATTAGCATGGACCTTGTGTCCCTCTCATCTAGTGCTTCCCAGCCATTTTCCCATCATGGTGTACCTTGAAAAGGTTTGCATAGCTAACTGTGTGGAAAACAAATGACCTCTTTTGGCTGAAGGTGATGGATCTGGGCCTCCATTGGGGGCTCTGCCCAGCTGCCTTGAGGGCCTAGGGCCGTCAGAATCTTGGTGCAGCTGGGAAACTGTAACCTAATCTAACCCTCCCGATTTATAAGTGAGACACCTCTGTGTTTACACGGGAGATCCAGAGAGATAAAGTAGCTCATTCAAGGTTACATAATGAATTAGTGATGTTAGAGTAGTTAGAATTTGAGCATTTCAGAAACTTGTGTCTCAGTAGGACTTTCTTTTACATCGGATGCCTCATTGTGGTCTTCTTCCAGGACATTAAGAACCATAAAAACATTTTATGGGGCATATTTTCCCAGAAGGTTTATCTCTTTGGCATGTTTTATACAGAGACGTATATGATTAAGAGTCGAAAATTATATATTTCTTTCGCACAACCTGAAGACTAAAAGTTTGTTTTTCAACAACAACAAAACTAAGGTCATGAAACTAAAAACAGCCTAGTGTATGTAAAAAAACAACCAAATATTTACACAAATCAAGAATGTGCTCAAGGTATAAAACCTGTACGCTTGGGAATTGTCTTGCTTTTCAAACTCACTGTTTAAACTCCTTAAGAACACTAGGAAACTGGTTGTCTGGCATGGTTTTATCATTGAGTTCTGGTAAGTTCTCTATCTACCCCATGATATGATTTACCAGTTCTATGTAATGGTAGCCTGGTTCAGTCTTACATACATACATGTGTTATCCTTCACTTGATCATTCCTATCCATAGCTGTGGCAGACCTAGTTCTGAGAGAGGGATGCATACTGGAACATGGCATCTTGCCTTCGGTTCCTTGACTGAACTACAAACTCTACCAGTTAAGTATTACATTTAGGCAGCTTTATGAAACCTAGGAATGGCTTTTTCATGCAGCTTAAAGGCATGATGTCAAATGGCAAAACGCAAACAGGAATGATTTGTGTTTGTCAACCAGGAGCATTTATGGAAATGTCCATGAGGAGTACTGCAGTAATCTGATGATATGGACTTGCCCCTTGAGAAATTTAATTTATGGGTGAGAAATTTGAAAATAGAATGGCTTATTCCAGCTTTCTCATTTTGTTTCTTCATTTAATTTCCCTCTCTCAGAGGCAGAACTAGGTCTGCCACAGCTATGGATAGGAATGATCAAGTGAAGGATAATTCTTCACTGCACTCTGAAACATGGATGCTCCCAGCTAGAGGTTGCATTAATGGCTCAGTGCTATTTCTTGAGTATCTGCTGGATGGGGGACACCATCATATTTAAGTGCCTAGTGTATGCGTGGCAGGGCTTTAGATGATGTGGATGCAGCAGGGACATAGGTACAGTCCTGGCTTCATGGAGCTTGTGCCCAATCTCTGTGGATACTCTGAGAAATATGAAGATGTACCAAGTCAGGAGGGATTCCTGGCCTCTGGGAGCTTGCTTTAAGATTGATTACCTATGAGCTTTCCCTCTGTGGTGATTAGACAAAGAGTCTGATGTCAGTCAGAATACTGGAAACCTGACTGTGTGTTGTGTTTTTGAAAAGCTCTCAAGACTTCAGTCTTCCTCACTGAGGAATTTTCTACCAGAATCTTCAGTAGCCAGTCCAAGCTGACCGTGGCAGTCTGTAATAAAAGAGCTAGTTAATCAAATATAATGCTTTATGAAATAATGAAGGTATATGTCATCAGTACCTTTGTGGGGCTCTATTATGAAAAATAATACAACGTGATTAATTCTGGGGACACTGTTAAAATTTTAGGGGGCTGAAAAGATTGTCTGTGACAGTAAGAATTTTCCTCCTTATCAAAATAATTTATAAATGGTACAGAATAAGAAAGAGGACTAGTGGTCTGGCAATTCTATTTTTTTTTTTTTTAAGATTAAGAAGAAAAAATAAATCTGATCTTAAACCCCTTGGAATTTGAAATCTTGCCTGTGTCCTAGAAGCTTCTTGGGTTGCTCAGGATCCCCAGCCTAAGGTTTATGTCATTATGGCTAATGTCACGGTGTCTAGGTATCTCAGAGCTGACACACAGTTCTCAGGAAATTCTGAAAAGAATATACTTAAGGAGCAAATGCATGCAGTGGGGGTACCCTTTAGGGCTAGCAGGGTTCTCTGTTGGGGGACATAACAAATCAGGCAGTCATACGGTGTCCTGTCAAAAAGACTGCATAGAAATCAGTGCCTTTACGTTCAGGGATGTTAAAAAAACATTACTGACTTAAAGATTTTTCTTTGGGACATGTTGGTTATTTTTTCTGGTTTCAAATGCTATTTTAATGAGTCCAGTACTTTGTAGTGGGGCTGTATAACCTATAGCCATGAATTTTAAGGATAAGTTAGGGGAAAAAAGTCCGTTCTTTCATTCCTTGAGGGCTAATGCACTTAAAAATATCTGTCAGCTTCGTCTTTAAACTCTTTTTATTTAAAGCAACCACCGACTTCAGGCCTAATTGGTTCCTGAACGTTTAGTCTTGAGGCATGGCCATAACACAAACTCTTATTTCCTGTAGGCTGTGTTAAATGTAAAGCTTATGTTTTATATTGGGCTTCCATTCCTGGAAGTTTGTTTTGTGATATAAAAATACATATGAAAATATACAAATGTACTTTTTTTTAAAACAAATATTCACTAAATATTTCATGCCAAAGATACTGAAGATCATAAAACATTCTGTAAATGCTACTTTGGGGGAATTTTTTTCTGTTTAGGCTGAATTGACTGAAGCTTGTTAGAGTCCAATGTTTAAATCTCCCTAGAGCAAATGTAGGTATTTTTCCATTGCTTCAAGGATCTTTAAATTTTGTCACATAATAGGGTTATCTGCCTCAAATTGTTTTGTGCATGAAAAGTGTAGAAATGCAGCTAAGTTTCTTAATTACTAAAAGTTGAAGGAGGGACAGTTGCCATGGCAACTTCTTCAGCCACCCATGCTCTGATATTTCAGAAGGATCTTCTTAGCTGAGCTCTGAATGAAATATTAAGAATTCAATCAAGTCTTCAAGATGCAAAGAGCAGTTGCTGAAGCAATTGTTTTGCCGTAAGTATAGTTAGATCAGACATCTGGGTCTGTACCGTCCCCAGCTGAGAGTCAGCCTTGCCAGTCCACTGACCAAAGCATTGACTTTGGATGTAGTCCTTCGTGGGCCTGATTGCCATCCATTTTGCTTATCCCTGTGTGGCTCTCATGAAAGGCAGTTGCAAGTTGAGCTGTCTTTGGAATTTGCTCCCCAAACATCATTAAGATGTTCTCCTTTAATCTGTATGTGTTTGTGTCTTAAGAAAGAATGCAAAATACAAATTTTGACTAAAAGACCATTTTCTGGTTTTTCTTTTAAACAAGAGGACAAGGTGGTGCCTGGCATTATCTCATAATAACCAGTACCGACCACAGAATAGCATGTGTCTATGTCTACATGAGCTGTTGGAGTTCCTGCCGAAAAGACATTAAAGGAAGATCTTTTATCTCGCATCTTTTCAAAGATGAAACGCATCTAAACGTGAATGACAGGGTATGAAAGTGTTTTCTTCAAACATTTTGGGGCACTGGCTTTTTTTGCTTACTGACCTCAACTAGATTTTGTACTCTATAGGGTTGCATACCTGGTAGAGTATGTATTTGTGGATTCATGCTATGTTGACTCTGATTGAATTTGTATTTAAAAAATTACTGAGTTAGCTTAAGAAAGGAAGAGAAACAACAATCTTGCTTTATTGCTCATTGTCAGGTAAACCTCAATCTATAAATCAATATGTGTTAAGTATAATAGATATTTACCTAGCATTATATACCACAGGGATCAAAAGGAAATATGAGGAATGATCCCTGCTCCCTTTATTTGCCTGGTCTGATTTCCTGGCCAGTTATTAGTGATTAAAAAGCAATAGTACATAAATTAGATTTTCACTAAAATGCATTCTATTCACATTCTTTTCACTCATTCAGTTTTCCTACTTTGCATAACATTTCTGGAATTCGTAGTCTAATGGGTCATTGCCCAAGTTTTCCAATTTTCTAAGGTGTCATATGTGGATCAAGGTATAATTTAACCCTTTCCTACCCTTAGGACATCCTATGATAGAAATTAACAGAAGCAGTTCTAACAGGTTAATGTGGTTGGGAAAATGGGGCCATGTTGACAGCAAGAGTTGACAGAAGACATGCTTTTAAAACAAGTCATTATATTCAACCTTATTGAGATAATTAGTTAAGCCCCTAAGAAGTTTTAGGGAGTAAGAAGATAGAGTACAGTTTTTATTATGAAAATCATGTGTGCTTATGCATTTCTGATGTTCGTTCAGAATCTCAAGATGGCGGGAGGAAAGAAAATGGAAGCTTCTGCCAACTACAGCAGTAATGTCTTGAAGACTATCAGAATTGTACACAGTGGTGGTTTTCAGTGGGGCCTCCTGTGCCCACCAGCCCATCTTGGGAGGTCACCTTGTGGTGACAGTTGCTGCCCAGAGGCCTTTCCCCCTTCTTTTTTAAACTTCTGTGGCTTTGGAAGCCAGGATTTGAAAAGGTTTAGCAGTGTTTGTTCATTCTGTAGTGACTTTCTCTTTCCAGATAAAGAGGCTATCTTCCTCGCCTTTATGAAAATAGATTTTACTCATGCATTGAACCTGCAGTGTTAAAATAAAAGCTGATGAAAGCAAGATAGTTTAGGGGGAGAAATCCCAGATCATCAAGTGAGTTACCAAGTTATGCATTCTCCTGGCATGGTAGAAAGTAGAAGAGAGCCTTGGGAAGTGTTGTCTTACCAGATTTTTTTTTTTTAAATTGCCAATTCGTCTGTTTTTCTTAAGACATTTTAAATATTCTAGCCCGAACAAGAGACTTGAGTTCTCTCAAGTTTGAAGAGACTGTGTCCTAGTCTCTGAAGTATAGTTAGTTCATTGATTAAAAAAAAAAAATACTATGGAAAAACAACACGTGGTATATCCATACAGTGGAATATTACAGTCTTTAAAAAGAATGAAATTCTGACACACGTTACCATGTTGGATGAACCTTGAGGGCATTATGTCAAGTGAAATAACCAGTCTCAAAAGAGAAGTATTGCATGACTACTAATTTGAGGTACCTAGAATAGGCAAAGTCATAGAGACAGAAAGTAGAAGGGCAGTTGCCGGTGGCTGAGGGAGGGGGGAAAAAAGGGAAGCTGTTTCATGGGCTCAGAGCTTCAGTTTTCCAAGATGAAAAATGTTCTGGAGATGGATGGTGTTGATCGTTGTAGTCCTCTGTGAATGTATCTAATACTACTGACCTATACATGTAAAAATGGCTGAGATGGTAAATTTTCTGTAGATCTTAACTACAGTTTTTAAAAGGTATTTATGAGCACCTGATTTTGGGGTTTGGGGAGTTGATTATACTTGTGACTGACCCAAAAGCCCCCAGCCTTGAGGGGGCTCACAGGTCAATGAGAGGTGAGGGTGCAAAGCTGCTGGGATGGGGAATCCAAGGTCATGTCACGGTTAAGGATGCTTTGGTCCTAAAGTCGGGTGACCCTGACCCAAGCCATGAAAAAGGACATGAAATGGTTCTCTTTGGAATTCCCTTTTCTACCCACCTTTTCTTCACAACACATAGCCCCCTATGCTGTATCCCTAAACCAGGACCTTGGGTCCTTTAACCAGCTTCTGCTTTAACTGGATTGCTTTCTGCTCTGCTTCTCAATCCAGCTTGGCTCTTCCCCACTGGCCTGTGCTTTTAAATCCCCTATTTGATGTGCGTGTATCTCCCATTTACAGCCCGCATCGTTTTCTTTCTTGAACTATGAATTCAGAGAGGACGTGGGCTGTGTACTTTGACCTTTGCAGCACCGAGCACAGTAAACCATACTTAATGAATGTTTTGGACGAGGATGAACCCCTGAAGTTGGAAGCTGACATTGCTAATGCCTATTTAATTGAAGGTTATTAATGCCTCTTTAGCAGTGAAGGATAGTTCTGTTTCCAGCAGGGAACAAATGAGCCCTCCAAGCTTTTTCCAGTGGTCCCAAAGAATTCACAGTCAGGTATTACCCCAGTACATGCTGGCCTGGACTCCCCATCCCAGAGAGGGGTGATGGGGCAGTGGGACAGCTTCTATTTCTTGTGCAGGGTTCAAGGATGGGAACTCAGGGCTGGGGTAGGTCTGAATATTTATGTTCTAGTTCAGCTCATTAAATACAAGATTTTCTTTCTCTTTCTCAGTGAATAGGCTTTTCTTTCTCCCCAGAATAATAGTTGTAAGTAGGGTCACCATATGTCCCAGTTCCTGCTTTAATTATGAATACCTCCCCCCTCTCATTCTCAAAAATGCCCTGGTTTGGATAATTCATATTATCACTCTAAGAAGGGATATGTAGGAAGAATCAGTTATTAGGGGAAGGTGGGGAGAAGTAACTTGGGCTTGCCAGACGCTCAAGAGGTGAGGAATTTAAGAAAGAGCTGTGTAGTCTCGCATGTTGGATATTCTTTGGATGGGAAAAATTATTTGGCTTTTAAATTATATGCATGCTAGTGTAATATGTTAGAATTTGAAAGTCTTGAGGGCAGCATGGGATCAAAGGATTTATTTTAATTAGTCATACTATAGAATCCTTTAGTGCAGGTTAACAGGTTAATGTGTTTACTTAGAGCTTTAAACATTTTTATGGCTGATGGCAGAAGAGTTCACTGCTATGTACAAATGTGAGTATATACCTTGCATTCATTTCCCTAACTATGAAAATGAATTCCAGTCTGCTGAAATTCTGTTTTCTATGTGTATGTATTTAACTAAGATAATTGTATAGTGGATAGTCAATATTGAATGACCTTAGCTATTAAGAAAAGCCAAGCTGGTCATGAAGGAAATTAGGTAGGACCATATTAATATCTTTATATTTGTTAAGGGAATACCATGTAAACTGAACAAAGTAAGTTTTTAATGTTTTTTTATATATTTTGAGAGAGTGAGAAGATAAGCGAGCAGGGGAAGGACAGGGGTTGGGGGAGAGAGAATTCCAAGCAGGTTCAGCGCAGAGCCCGATGTGGGGCTCGAACCCACGAACCGTGAGATCACAACCTGAGCTGAAATCCAGAGTCGGATGCTTAACCAGCTGAGCCACCCAAGGGCCCTCAAAATAAGTGTTTTTTAAGCAAGTATCATTTAGGCAATTTTTTGTTGCAGGTTTCAGTTTAAAGAGGTTTGGGCTAATTTTCTTTAAGGAGATGTACCTGTTTAAGTAAATGGACAGTCTAGCTGCAAGGTGCATTCAGGGTTGTTGATCCAGTAGCCCAACTGCCTTAGCACTTTTCTGTTTATTTCCTTTCTCTGCTCTGGCATCTTTGGCATCTGCTTCAGCCCGAACCTAGCACTCCTTTCATTGTGGGCAGTCATCGTATTGAATTTTATTTAATAATGACTGTGTGTACTTATTTTTTTTTTTAATTTTCAGCAGACCCAGTAATATTCCCTTATATTTTGAAAAGAGCTTTTTGCAATTTTACCGAGGATCTTCACATCCGTCTTGTTGGATCAACAAAAAGTCTTACTCATGGAAGAATTACCATTTGTATTTTGCATGTGAAGAAAGGAAAGTGTGAGTGACTTACTCAAGGTGTTACAGCTGGCAGGAGGAACTTGGACTTCAACCCAGGTCTTCTGACTTTATGTCCATTGCTCTAGCCATGATGTTCCCTCTGACTTCTTCTCGCCCAGTTTATTTCAGAAAGATTTTTTTTTTCCAGTTGGCTTTCCATTCAGGCCTAGTTTAAGGTTGTGCCACACTGTTCCTTTTTAGAAAAGAAATAACCTGGGTGCCTTTGGGCTGATTGGATGTGGTCTCCCCATCAGCAAAATCACGGTATTAATGCAAAATTATCTCCATCCTGTGGGCATACCCAAGAGGGGCTAGGGGCCTCAGTTCAAATATCCTCTTGATGGCTCTGTTTCCATTGCCATTGCATTTCCAAGAATGGAAATAGGGATTTTTTTTTTTCATCTGTGTCCTTTAGCTCTTGCCCTTCCTGCTGGACTGTCCTGTCCATTCTTACCTCACAGACTCGTTCCACATAAACCCGGTGAAATGCTACTGCCTCAATGCTATTTTCTCTATTCTAGTAATCCCTCTCTTGAGCTCCTATTGTAGCATCTTGACTTTCTCTTGTGACGCTTACCACCCCCCCCCCCCCCCCCCCCACACACAGTTTTGCACTCTAGCTATCTGTCTTTATTACATTCCTCACTCAAGCTTGGGCTGAGCTCCTCAAGGGCAATGACCATTTCTTATTTATCTTGGTGTCCCCATAGCACTTAGCACTTAGGTTTGTTTTTTTGTTTTGTTTTGTTTTGTTTTGGATAAAGGAGAGTTTTAGAGATGGTTATGCCCACTATGATAAGATTTGAGGATTGCAGAAATTTAAAACACATGGATATTACGTGGAGCCTTATTATCGGTATAATTATCACCTAGTTTGTGCATAATTTGAAAAAGTAATTGCGTGTTTTTATGCAGTAGGTTATCACGTACAGTTTTAAGTCTGCCCTAGTTTTTATGGGCCTATTATTTCATTACATTGCTTAGGTGTTTTTCAGAATGCTGCTGTGAAGGGAGAGAGGACATGTAGAGTTGAGGTCCTTTGCAGAAGCTGGGTGAGCTGGCTGCTCAAGCTGCTGCATATCCTGTTAGGCTAAGCCGGGGCACAGCTGTCCCCGCCTGACCAGCTTTTCTTTTATAGCTTGCGTTCACTGCACTGGCTGAGAGAACAAGTTTGAAGACTTTAATTCTCCTCTGCCTGGCCTCAGATTCAGAAGTATTTTGGAGGACTTTTGGAAAACTCAGTGGACAGCCTTTGGGTGGTTTTGGGAGTTTCCGCTGTTTTATGTAGACTTTTTTTTTTTCTTTTTTTAACGTTTACATGTTTGCATTTCATTCCACATTCTTCTAATTCAGTAGAACTTGGATTGGTCTAATAACTGGTGTTTTTAAAAACCAGGCAATTCTGATCTGAGGTCAGAGAAGAATTCTCCTTGGGAGATACCAGAATTGATCAGTGTCGGGGACAGAGTATTGAGATAGACCTTTTAAAATGTGTAAGATTTAGGTAGGTGGAGAGGTGGGTATTTCCATGTACAGGTAAGAAATAGAACAAAGTCTAGGGTGAGAATGAGTGTGTCCTGTTAGTGAGGGTGGGCAAGGAGGATCCTAACCAGGCTTCCATGGAAGACTGCTTGAGAGCAATGGTTCTCAAACTGTGGGTACATAAGTGTCCAGTGAACTTCTGAAATGTTCACATTCCTGCATTCTACCCCACCCTGAAATTCTGTCAATTTGGGGTGTTCTGAGGATTAGGGTGTGGCCTGTGCATCTGCATTTCTAAACATCCCACTGATCTTGAACACCCCGGAGGGATGGAACCCTTGCTTCATGGAGTAAAAGAGGATAAGCTGGCAGGGTGGTGGGGACTACGTTTAGGCGGTCCTTCCATTTTTGGATTTATGGTGGGGAGACTAGAGCTCCAGCTGGAACGTCTGTCCAAGGCTGCTGGTCACCGATGCCCCTGGTGTGGTGACACATGCCTGAGGGGACTGGGAGAAGGGAGGATCAGGAATTAAAGGGTAGAACTTTTCTCACAAGAAGGCACAGACAGCTTTAAAAGGAGTTTCCTCTTCTGTAAACCGCTAAGAGATTGTAGAGAAAATTTCCATTTAAATAATCTGTTGAAATTTTTTAGTAAGTTAGCCTTTTTAATCTACCCCTCTAGGAGGTTCCACATAGTCATCCAAAATAGCCCAAAGACTGGTAGAGTCTTGGGGTTTGACTTGGAATCCATGAACCCTGAATGGCCCCAAGGACTTCACATATCAACTCCCAGAAACTGCAGTGTTTTGTGTGGACACACATTTTCTGGGGAGAGGGTCTATAGTCTTGGTCACAATCTCAAAGGAGCCCTTACTGGGATCTTGGGTAAGATAATTTAATATTTGGCTGATGGGTTGGCTTGCTTTCTCTCTCCTGTCTCTTTTTAAAAATCTAAAACCAATTCCTGGTAGTGGAAAAGATTAGCCAGAAGAACAAAGAAGGCTCAAGTCTGTTGGATGGAGCGATAGTGGAGCCCTAGATTTACCTACAGAAGCCCTTCCATTTGTTTTTGTGTGGGTGGGCATGCCATCATTAATAATAAATCAGAGGAAGAAAGGAACAGGGAGCTTTCTGTAGAATGTGTGATGAATTTTTCTGTTCCTCATGGAGCAATTTCGGTGGTCTCCGCCGAAGTACAAAGAAAGGGCTATTTTAACAGCAAGGAGGCGAATTACCGGTTATTACTATCAAGTTTGGAGCTGAGGAAAAAAGCTGGTGTGTGAAACAGAGCTACGTGTGAATGGATTTCTCAAGTGTTTCATTAAAGATTCGTCGGAATGGTTAGCCCTCTAACCATCCTAGAGCCTCTTCTTCCTTCTGATTCCTTTGTGGAATTAAGAAATGCTTTTGGGAAGAAGGACTAAACAAGCCTTTTGTTTGAATTTCCATATATTGATTAATGGGCCCAGCAAAGTATCCTGCTGTGAATTCCCTCTGCTGATGATGGTAACCATCACAAAGAGCAACGCTTTTCCTGAACTGGCACTTTCCACACAGCCTGTAGGCTGCTATATTGGGTGTGACCATTTTTAAAAAGCCACAGTGCAGAATGAAAATGGGCCATTTCGAAATGGCCTTTTGATTTGCAAAACCTTTTTGTGTCAGATTGAATGGTCTCATATCTGAGTTGAGGGGAAAATGCAGGCTATTTTCAATTTATTATTGTGTCTTAAAAGTTTGATTTGACCATGTTTCAGTGGCAGTAGAGGTCTACTGGCATCTTATGCCTTGGTTAGACATGTAAAAATCTGGTTCATTAGCTTACCTCTAAAAGACTTCTACAGTCACTTACACAGTGTGAGTCAGTCAGTATGTATGGATCTAGAATGCCTAATGATGACTCAAGCTCACCCATACACTTGGGGACCACCTCCCCGCCAACGCGCTCCACTGTGCTATTTATGGAAGAAGCCAACAGCAATTGTTAGGTGTCAGCCCGGACAACAGGGCCTGGATTCATTTGCCTCACCATGCTAATCAGTCCTGCAGCCAATCTGGGCTCTTCTTAAGACTTGCAGATGGTGATAAACTGTGTCAGATGTATCTGGGTAGAGTATGGTTCTTGCCTGCTGATTCAGGATATCAGGGTGACTGTTACGTAAAAGTGTGGCGTCTGGGCTTAAAAGATGCCTTCTTTTCTTAATATCTGAGTGGATTTGGTGTGGGTCCTGGTTTGAATTTCTATGCAAAGTTTTAATGCAGCTTTTATAGATGTTTATTACTAATAGTGGTAATAAAGATAGTTGAGATATGAAGTATTTGTGTTTCCCCAAACATGAAAGGTCAAGGAGGAAGAAAGTTCCAAGAGTCCCAAGTGCTTTTTGTTGCAGATTTCTGATGTGATTCATCCTGACAGAGGGAATTCTTCTCACCTCAAGGCAGTCTTCACACTGGAGTGAGCCTGGTGTCACCTTCCACCTGCTTTAACCTCTGTTTTAGCCCCTCATGTTAGGGCTTCCTTTTTTAGTTCTTGAAGTGGCAGGGATATTCCTGAATATTAAGGACCTACTGGAAGTAGCTAGGACTAGAAATGGAGGAATGAAATTCCTGGTCTGAGCCTTCTCTTTAATAGACTGCCAGTTTTAGCATTGAGAATCTGCTTTGCAGCGAACACAAAACAAGGAACTTGCAGACTTTGAAGGCTGCGCACTTCACTGTCTTGGTGTCCATTTTGGTTGGTAAGTAGGACCGTGGCAGTAAAAGAGCTCTGACCCCAACTCTGCGTGGGAGACATAACTTCCTAGAATGTCCTAGAAAACAGTGCACATGTGAAGCAAGCATTCTATTTAATGAGTTTTTGCAGCAGATTGTGTTTGTATAAAATTTTCTCTTATCACCGTTCTGGCAAATAGAAATCAAATGTGCCTATGTATCTTTTATCTCACATATAGCAAATTACATCTGTCAGAAACATTTCTTTGGTAGTCCAAGTATATGAATCTAAAAACTGAGTGTTTAACAGAATACCCTGATACTGAAATCGAGACACTTAGTTTCTTAAGCAAATTTTGGGAAAATGTGTTCTTTACGAACAATTTGGGGAATTTCCAAACTTTCCCCCTATTTTCCTTCTTTGCATTGCTCACCCTCCTCCAACCAGAGGACTTGACATAGGGGTGTGTGTGTGTGATGGGGGGGGGGGAAGTTGGGGGAAGAACAGACACAACCTTTTTTCCCTTAGGTTTGCCTGTGTTTCCTGTTCTTGAATTACAAGCCCCCTGAGAAGCTCTGAAGACTCGGACTTTGAGGGTGTCTTGCAGGATATGGGAGAGGTTGATGTGAATAACAAAAATCGTACCTGTTAACTCTGAATATGGGACTGAAGCCTTGATCTCGGAGAACTGTCCAGCAGCTGCCAGGAACTGAGCAGCTTTTAGAGAAATGAGTGGCCTGTCAGCTACTGAGAGAGAGGAAGTTCCTTCCTAGTAACAGGAACACTGAGAAGCACTAATCTAGCTTAATATAGCTGGTATGCAGAACCAGTTCTAGGTATGAAATAGAACCAATTATAGGTATATAACTACTATAGCTGGCAGATAGAACCAGTCGTTCTTCACCTAGTAGGTCTTTGAAGCCAGTAATTTGGGGGGATGTTTATTATTGGCCCTTTGTTTCTCCTTGTTTAGAGGATCTTCTTGGGCTGATCTTTGTGCCTCCTGTCAAGGAAAATAGGGCTTTAAAAATCCTGTCAGTCTCTCTTCTGAGAGCTGGAACAATCAGTCACATGTCTGCACACCCTGAAATGCCTTTGTGTAGGGATTCAAGAAGTGTTTACCATTGAATTTGATTTCTCGAAATTTAATGAGCATTGTTAAAAACAAGATCTATTTCTTTATGTGGAACCAGAGCCTAGAAACCTTTGTAAATGTAGTGACACGTATACTATCCTTTCAGGTGAAAATAGAATAACTTTTCAAATTCATCAGTTTTGAAATCCAGTTCCCCTTTGGAGATGGTTTTCTCTTTTAGGTTTGAAACTTACACTCGGGCTTTCTGGGTCTCCCCAGTGTGGTACTTTCAGATACAGGCAGCACAGTGTGGGGACCTCTCTGTTTATATGAAAATGGGAACCTAAAAAGTTCGGCAAAGACCAATATTGATGAGTAAATATGCCGTATGATGTAAAAGTTGAAATAAAAGTGGAAGATTGGATGGCTGTCCCAGTCTGAGTCTAGGATTTTGGATAGAAGATAGTTTAATTCAAACAGTTGATGTATGGAGAATGCTGACCATCATTCCCAGAGAGAGAGAAATTCCACTGACAATGAAAGTTTAATGGCTGACAGTTCATCGTAACTGACACAGCACTTGTGTCAAAAATGCTCATGAAAAAGGAGTTTCAATACTCCTCCTTTACGTGTGTATCACATGTCTGTTGACTTGGGCTGATTCCCACCCAACACACAGGTCCTGGGGAAATAATTTAGTAAGACAGCCTGAAACAAGGCCCCTGACCTCCCTTTTCTAGGCACATTTTATTAGAAAACAAAAAATGTTCGATTGAAGTATGCCGCCGTGATTCTTAAACTGGCCAATTGTGACCATCTAGTGCCCTCTGTGATTATTCCTCTTCAGTCTCTAGAGCCCCCAGAAGCCTCGTGTGTAGCTTTCACTGATGGGTGAGAAGAGTCCAATTGCTTCCTGTTGACGGGTGTCCTGATCTTTTTTTCTAGTCCTGGTTTGACAAGTCAGCTCTTGGTTCCTACCCACAGTGTCCATGATCCTGTGTCTGACAAGGCCCCCAGGTGTACACAGCTCACAAGTCCCTGTTGAGGAAGACTTGGAACTTGCTCAGCCGGGGATTACCGTGCTCACCCAAGTCCTGCTGGTGAGCAGGGCTATTGGAACGGTGGCTAACTGTCCGTGGGGAGCTTCTACTTCATTCAGGCCCTTCTCCCAGGGGGCGTTTCTTTGGCCTATTCCTAGCCTAGGCAGGTGGTGTACATGCAGAAGAGCCTTGTCATCCCCTTGCTCTGGTTTGCATCACCTTCTTTCTATAAGCCCCCAGAAATTCACATCTCACCCACTAATTGAGATTAAGCGAGCAAATCTGCCCGTGGTTATAATTTTCCTAATTAAACCCATCTCTTCTTCATGGGACAGTATAAAACAGTTTAAAACAGACCATTTCCTCAGTAAGTAGTTACTAATAACTAACACGATGTATTGCTTACTTTGTGCCAAACTGCTATTCTAAGCAATCTGTGTTTGTTAGTTCATGGAGTCCTCCTGGCCATCTTAGAAGGCAGGTATACTATTTTTAGCCCCAGTTTATAGGTGAATTAACCAGAGAGACACAGAGTGGTTAAGTAACTCGCCCAGGTCTGGTGGAACCAGAAATTAACCCATCTAAAAAGGGCTCCAAAGTCTGGCCCTTTACCTACTGTACTTCTCATTAGCAAGTGTAGGCTAGTTTCAGGGTGCTTAATTTTGGATTCTGATGGGCTTTTCAGGTGATTGAATTTCATCATTTATGAGATAGTAAGGTCATTTCTGAATCTTCGGAGGAGAGCTGCCAAGGAAAAAGATGTGACTTACACAGGGCATTTGGCAGACCCCAGTGCTCTGGGACTTTCTCTTCTTGCCCTCTGAATCCAATGCTGTGAGCTCGGATGCCAAGCCCTCTTGTGACCATTTCCTTTTTCTTGGAATAGGTGTTCTCAGATATCTTCACCTTCCTTCAAATCTTCTTTTCCTCTTTCCTTTTTCTTGAACAAGATCAGCCTGTGTTCATTCTTAGGGTGCAGGATATATGCCCCATGAGTCAGGACTTGATTGGTGGGAAGAGATGCCAGTTCTTGCTGCCTCCCTGGAGGGCTTGGATGTCTTCTGGTTTGGGGGAAAGTAACAAATTACCTACTTCAGAATCTGGGCCGTTTATATCAAAATCAAAGAAGCTGGGCCACATTGGTATGTACTTTTGGCTTGCTTCTCCCGCTAGGTGTGGCCCAAACCCCTGCTTTAGCCAGACCCTGTTCCAGTTAATGTTTGAGGCTCTAGGTGAAATGAGGAATGAGATACAGATTCTACTATCTAATATGTAACTCTGGCTTGTTTTTACTCTGAGCTCCGTCTTGGGATTATATTCTATCCAGAAGCCCCGAGAAACTTCTTTCCCTCTTTTGTTTTGATATATTAAAGTTCTTGAATTATATTCCACATTATTGATCTTGGCAAGTGTGGGTTTTGAAATTGAGAGAGAAGTAAATGGTGCTTTGTTGTTACTGTACATTTGTTTGAATTCTATCCAACGTCTCCAAGGAAGGAATCCTATCAAGCCAGTCTTTTGACATAAAATCAGTTTGTGCTTTGCCTTTTTAAAAAATTGATTGATTCATTCAATCCATTTGGTGTGCGCCATGTCTGTTTATTCTGATTCAGTATCATTGTCAAGTCGTAAGTTTTTCTTGAACAGACTTTTCTAGTAGTTCCACTTACAGACTGTCTTCCTCTTCATTCAAGACTGAAAAGGACAAAGGAGGTTTTAGGTTTTTGTCACTGAATTCTAATGGGATTAAAAATAGTGTTCTACTGTTTTTGAACCCTCTTCATTTTTTTTTTTTCTTGGTTCTGTTGTTCTTTAGGAGAGACACTTTACAGGTGTTTAGTATATTTGGTTAACTTTTCATAGAGCATGGTATCCCCTCCCTGCCGTGTTCAGAGAATTGGAATGATGAAATTCCTGTGGAGTCTTGAAGCATCTTGCCTTTGTTACGGAGTAATGCTTCTCTAGTCATTAAGCTTATAAGAGTTTTCTGGTATTGAATGAAAAGGAATTGTAGGTATTTCAGGAATTCTTGATTAGCTATTTTTATAATCAGACTGATGAAGAGAAACCAGTTCTCATCTTGGGGGGGGTTGTATAAACTACAAGTTTCAGATTTTAAAATGATGCAGACATCTGACAGCCTGATTTTATAAAATGCTTTTACACTGAGGGGGGAATTTGCCAAAAAACATAAAATAAGTTTCATTTGATGAATATTTGGGAGAAAAATGTGTTTTGTGAGGCATCCTTTGAAAATAGACTCAAGCCCTATAAACCAGGATGAATTTCAGAAAATATCACAGGCATTTGATTTTGATATAAGTAATCTATAAGTATATGTATCCATATAGGTTGCATAGGAGAATGCATTTTTATAAAATTGTATACGGTTTGGTTATTTTGATTTTTAAAATTTTTAAATTTTTAAAATTTAAAATTTAAAATTAAAATTTTTAAAATTGAAGAGACCTCCAGCAGTTGTAACTATAAATGACTGGAAGGTATATGTTTTAATATATAAGTAGCCTAGTTCTTGCTTTTGGTTTTGTTTTTTGTTTGTGTTTTGAGTCATTACTCTTGCCAAGTTTGATTGCTTTAGTAACTTCCTTTTCAGAAGAGATCAGGGTAGTAGGAAGTTGTAGAGATAAGCTACACTTCTACCAACATCAGTTTTAAAGCACCTTCCTCTTTTTTTTCCCCTTGGTATTTTTTTGGAAGCAAGAACTGCACACACCAATAACAGAGTAGATAATACAGCCATTTGTCCATCATAAAGAGTCACAAATCTATTCTTCTCTTTATGCTTTATTGCTCTACTTTAGAATATTGCCTTCAGACCATGAGAGCTACTTGTATTTTCAGCTTATTTGCGTTTAATTTTATATAAAGATTCATAATCTGTCTGGTTTGGCTCCAAGCTCTCTATATAATGAGGTAATTGATTGATTACCCACAATTCTGGATTTTTACCCAGGATATTTTTCCTAAGGAGCTTTACGTGGTGATTATTTAAGATACAAGATTCTGGTGTATTGAAATATAATATATAGGAGTATCTGAGCAGCCTGCCCTCCATTTGTAAAGGGTCATCATGCAGATTAAAATCCAAACTTTATTAAAGTCTTGAGTTCTGTGAATATCATTCCCTTCATTGAAGCACAAATATGAGAGCATTACTCTTAAAATGATATCATCTTTGGGCACATGTTTCCTAATTAAAAGGAAAAAAGTAGACTTTGTGCAGATCGTGGTTTATGTTCCAGCCCTTAATTAAAAATAATCTTTAATCTTACAATGCTGTTAATTTTCCAGATACTTTACAAAGCAGTTTCACATACTTTTACCTAGTTCATTCCTCACAGAGGTGCTCGGATATGGGTGTTCGTGTTTTCACGAACTCTGAGTGGGACAGAGGCCAGGTTAAATGCCACCAGCCTGTTTTTGAACTGAAACTTGGGCCTTGGGTTGATTTGGGATCCAGTCCACTTTCTAATGTGCCCTGCAAAGCTCTGTGGTTTTGATTTTCCTCTTTTTAATGCTAAGATAAAGACATATCCTCAAGGCACTACTGGTCCCTGTCTCCCCACCCCATGTGTACCCTGCCCTCCCACCATTCAGTAGCCAGGGGCAGCCTGACAGCTTTCCTGAGCTTCTCCTGCAGATTCCACTTCCTCCAGTGGGGCGGGGGAAGGGGGCAAAGGGTGGTTTTTGCATAAGTGGCTCTGTCTACCTGTAGCTCTCTTCTCTCTCCTTGTGCGTCCTTCTCCCTTTCCTTCCTCCCCCACTGAAGGCTGGTTGTCCTTCAGGCCTCTGCAAATGTTTTTTTGACCAACCCTCCAGCCCCCCACCCCCACTCTGCATGGTCTTAACTCCACGCCTCTCTCCATGAAAGTAGTTACCTCTATGGGCTATTTTTCTGGCATTTGGTTGCCTCCCTGATTAGAGCAAGCTTGAGAACCATGGGGACTTTGTCCAGTTTTGCACCCTGTGTTGTAAATGGAATTCATTCCAACGTGACTACAGAAATTATACTCGGAGATACAGATGCAATTAAAGAAGTTGTTACACTCACGGGTCTTAGGGGTGGCAAGACGTGCCATGCAGAGGGCCATGTGAGTGCCCAGGAAGCAAGCTCAGCCAAGCAGGTGGGGAGCTGGAGAGAATGAGGTCTCCTGGGCAAGCGCCTTCATTGGACTCAGGATGGAGCGTACAAACAAAGGCTTGAGGAGATTTCACTGGTGCATTTGGATGTCACTGGGTCAGAGTGGAATGCAAGAAGGAGAACTTGTGGCAGGGACCAGCCTCATCACACTCTTCACTGGACGCCTGAGCCAGGATACCGACATCCTATTTGTAGGGATGCAGAAACATGGGGAAAACAAAACTCTAGTTTTAAAAATCTACAGTGCACTCCTATTCTGTTCTCAACCCTGGCACGGTACTTGGCACATAAGAGGGCTCACGTGTCTGGATGAATGGACCGATGAATGAATGATAGAGACTTTGTCTCCTTTCTTAAGCCATTAGAATAATGGGGAGCCTGTGAGCTTCCGTTAATGTCCATTAAGAGGAACTGGTAGAACACTCAGATTTGACCAAAGTAGAACTCCTTTATTTTGCTTAGTCCTAATACCAATCACTTAACTGATATTTATTGAGTGGGGGACAGGGCGTGAAGTGCTGTGGCTCTTGGTTCTCCATCTTAGCATTGCTTCATGTTTACAGAGCAACGAGGATGATTTAATTAGTTACTGGAAGCCCCCAGGTAAAAGCACACAGATAACAAATATTAGTATTTATTTAGGGCAGCTGCATAAACATTGAAACGTGAATGTGTGTCACTGGTGGAGTTTAATAAAGTGGGCTAGATTTAAAGTTGTTCTCTTTGGTGTATAATGCTTTCCAGTCTTAGAAATTTTCAAGAATGAGGCCACTTCTCAGTTACTCTGGACAAAACTTACTCTTCAGATTTAATAGCATTTTCTGCACCAGTCACCTTCCTTTGTTCATCTTTCAAACTCCCTTTATTGACCCTACAAGTTGAGGCATCTGTACAAATCCGCATACTTCTTTGCTGCAAAGAAAGGTTTGAGATAGTATAAATTTTCTCTTGGTCTAAGAATAGTATATTTCCAGGTTGAGCTATAATAAATCGTCAAACCTAGTAAAAGCTAGACCTCTCAACTTCCTCCTGGGCTTGCTTGTTAAAATATAGTTTGTTTGGAGTGAATTCTCAGACTATCATACACATATATTCAAATGTGATTAGGTGACATGCGTGGACATCCAACTTGAACTAGAAAGCTTATGATGTGAGTTATTTTTGTAATGTTATTTCCGATTTCTCGCCATTACGTTCTCTTCTTTGGGGCTGATTTGAGAAGTTAACTATATATAAACCAGCTGTGGTAAGACATTTTATTATGTTTAAAAGAAAAATGCTCCTTCCTGTTTGGTTATGCAACCCCCCCCACCCCCCGTGCACACACACTTTTAAGCAATTTTAGGATTATTTTAGTATCGGTTTTGCCATGTGTCTGGTCAGTTGGTGTCTTCATAGAAGAACGGTGCTGTTTCTTGCTGCATGGTATTTTTATCTGTTTGATACTTGCCCCAAACCCAAGAACGTGATACCTGTGTTGTGTAGTAGGAAGGTCCTGAAATGCCAGGCTGGATTTTTTTTTTTTTTTTTTTTAAAGAAGATACATAAGTACAGGAAGAATACAAGTACATTAAACTGATCCTGAGGATAGATGTCAGGGCATGTCTAAACTTTTTCTACACTCAGTGTACTTTGTAAATAAAGCCCGTAATTGGTATGCATGAGTAGTTAGAGCTGTTCTAATTGCTTGAAACCCGTCTGAGAGAAGGGACCATTCTGTTTTTGGCGGTTGAAGAGATTATAAGTGTAGTGTAGAGCTGTGTGTCATTTAGAAATGGTTTGCTAGGGTTCAGACATGCTGTTTTTCTGGTGGGTGGAGATGGGGTTGAGAGGAAAATAACTAGATTGGCCCTGGTTCTTGGGAAGGGAGAAGGGAATCTGCAATTCCAGCTCAAGAGTTTGGTAAGTAGGAACAATGCTTAGGCTAAAGAGATGGCTGATGGTCTTGTGGCAGACAACTGACGGGCCTTCAGTGGGTAGGTATCATTGCCTCTATGAATGCTTGTGTTGGCCGTGGTCTTCACCTACACCCTTGACGTGTGTGGAAGAGTTCTTTTCAAAGTAAACATGACAAAGAATTTCTGGATTTTATCTCCTGAGATGGGCTTAGGGTTTGTTGATGAACGTTCCTGACACTTAGTGGGTGCTCTGAAATATTTAGTGACTGAATGACTGAATGTAATTTTTCAATGGGATAAGTCCATGTAAACCAAATACCCATTTTTGAAGCATTTCCACAAATCTAATGAAACTTCTTACTGTGTGAATAACTAAGTGATATAAATTAGTCAAGCAGTTCAGTGGAAAACTCTGAAATCAGTGCATTCATTATCTTCAAAGTCCCATATAAAGGCAACGTCCAGAGTATTTTATGAATTCCTAGTGGAGGAACTGGTTTTTTTTTTTAGACTGTTTCTCCATGACTTCTTGGAGCTGTGGAGTTAAACCTCCTCATGGTAGTCTAATGGCTAAAGTTATCTACTTTATGCTCAGTCTGGGGGTAACTGCTGCTATGTGGGGTCTCCCCAAGGAATAACAGTGGAAACAAGGTTGCATCGTTTGACACAAGAGCCAGTGGGGACCAGGTGGGATATGATGACAGGAGAGGGGAGTCAAGGCTGAATGGCCAAGGAGGAGGGGAAATCTGAGGTGGGGCTTAAGGGATCTAGGATTTTGACAGCTAGCCGGGAGAAAGGAAGGGACTGCTGGAGAATCTCTGTTCACTTGGAGATGCAGTTGAGTGAGGACAGTGAGCGTGGGTGACCACCTTGTGGAGTTGTTGGTAGAAGGTGGGAAATGAGGTGGAGTATGGGGCCAGGGAGGGGGTTTGGGATTTAATAAGATAAGTAATAAGAGGCTATCGAAGATCTCTGAAGAGAGAAGTGGAGAATGAAACCATGGTTCATACTTCTCTAAGTTAGAGTGCAAATAAGCAGTGCAATCATCCCTGTTTTATAGGAAGGGAGATTGTGAAACTCGAGAGTTCTTCAGCTGAATTCTCACCACGTTGGCTCTAGTCCAGGATTACTAAGCCAACTTTTCTCTTCCAGTTATTACCAAACTTTCCAGTGTGAAATGAATCAAATACTTGGGGAAACAAAGCACCTGGACTTATATGAAGCCTTTATAGCTTCACATAGGACCAAATGCGAGTTTTTGAGTTGGTATTAGTTTTGATCTTAAAGATGACAAAGTATCATTCATTCCCCCCCCTCAATTTTCAGTTGGTTTAACAGCCTCTTTGAGATATAATTCACATACCATACAATCTCGCCATTCAAAAAGTATACAACTCAGTGGTTTTTAATATATTCAGAGCTATGCAGCCATCACCACAATCTAATTCTAGAATTTTTCCATCAAAGTTCCCCTCCCCACCCCTCCCAAATCCCTGTATCCATTAGCAGTCGCTGCCCCCCACACCCCGCCCTGCAGTTTTCACCTCCTTTCCCCCCACCCCTCTAGCTCTGGGCAACCACTAATAAAATTTCTGTTTCTATAGTCCACTTGATTTTTTTTTTTTTTTTAACCAGTATACCAAATGTTACCACGGACTTTGGCATCAGGCAACCTAGGTTCAAACCCCAGTTTACTAGCACCGTGACCTTGAGAAAATTTCTTAACTTTGAGAAGTCTGCTTGCATCTCTTTAAAATGTGGATAATATCTACTTCCCAATTGGTGAAGACTAAAGGATATTTATGTAGGTGTGTTTTGTGAAGTGCTACAGGAGTTAATTGCTCCACAGTTAATTGTTCCACTGAATTATTAAAGGGTATCAAATATTAATCCTTTAAAATAGTTGGTGGGACATAATAGAATGCATAACAAATGTTTGGATGTGACGGGGTAGATTTTTTGTTGTTGTTCCTGTGACTTCAGGGTTTGACCTTCAGGATGGAAGACGTATTTGTGTTTCCAGGTATAACCCAGGATGGTAGTACTTAAACTATTTTTGGATCACAAGCCCCTTGGAGAATCTGATGAAAGCTATGCACGCACACTTGATTTTATTTTTAAAAAATCAGGAGGTTCGTGGATCCCTTAAAACCATCCCTACACTCCCTACCTACCAGGTTAAGGGCCCTTGGTCTTTTAAAAGAGAGATAAAATGACGCTTTAGAGCTGGAGCGAGCAGTCCGGCACATTGACAGGAAAACACAGCCATCAGCCAGAAGTGTGTTTGTTTACTGTCCGGTTCATAACATCCATGTAAAAGCGTACATGTGTTTGGCCAAGCAAGGTGGATACTGATCGAGGCACAGAAATGCACCTACATCTCACATCGAGAAGTAATCTCTGGAAGAGCTGGCAAGAGGAAGAACAAGCAACCAGAGTATCTTTCATATTACAAGTAATGCCCCTCCAGCCTGCACATTTTAGAGCCCTTGTATAAATTAGCATCACATTCCGAAAGGACCAGTGGGAAGTGGGAATTCACAACAGCCTCACTTACAAGGTGAGTGGGATGGCCTTGATTGAGTTGATTCTCCAGATAGCTGTTACTCACAGGCCACTCGATAACACTGCTCTTTATCTCATACCTGTTAAATGGCCCGATGGTGCAGCATCCCTCAATGGATTCTTTTTTTAAGTTTTTTTTTTTTTGTTTGTTTTTTTAACATTTATTCATTTTTGAGAGGCAGAGAGACAGAGCACAAGCGGGGGAAGGGTAGAGAGAGGGGGAGACCTTGAATCTGAAGCAGGCTTCATGCTCTGAGCTGTCAGCACAGAGCCCGATGTGGGGCTCAAACTGACCAACTGTGAGATCATGACCTGAGCCAAAGTCAGATGCTCAACTGACTGAGCCACCCAGGCGCCCCTTCTCAATAGATTTAATAGAGAAGTTCTTACCGTGTCTACAAAGCAGATTTCTTCCTTACCAGTTCTGGTTTCCTGCTTACTTTCCTTAATTTGAAATGCACTGTTATGGGAAGTTGTTTGGGCACCCGTGGTAAAAGGATCAAACTAAGAACAGATCTCAGAGGTTTGGGACAGGAAGAAAAGGTGGGGTGAAAGCCAAACAAAGAGTGGCCAGGTGGCCCCTGTCAAATAAGAAGGAAGATCCCACATGCTGCACAGCCTTGAGAGAACAGTCCTTTATCAGATCTGTCTTCTGCAAATATTTTCTTTCAGTATGTGGTTTGTTTTCTTATTTTCCTGGCAGTGTCTTTTGCAGAGCAGAAGTTTTTAATTTTAATGAAGTCTATCTTATCAGTTATTCCTAAGCAGTGGATCCTGCTTTTAGTGTTGTATCTAAAAAGTCATCATCCTAGACCATATGAGTTCACTTGTGTGGAATCTAAAAAAAACAAAACAAATGAATAAACAAAAAACAGAATCAGACCTATAAGTACAGAGAACAAACTGATGGTTGTCAGAAGGAAGGGGGACGAAGGGTTGGGCAAAATGGGTGAAGGGGAGAGGCTGAAGCTTTCAGCTGTGGGATGACTGAGTCACAGGAATAAACCACAGCATAGGGACTACTGTCCGTGATATTGTCATGGCGTTGCATGGTGACAGACAGTAGCTACACTTGAGGTGAGCATGGCATAACATTATAGATGTGTCAAATCACTATGTTGTACACCTAAAACTGATATAAATTGTGTGTCTACTATGCTTAAATAACATTAAAAATAAGATGTCATTGTCATACCCAAGGTCATTTAGATATTGTCCAATGTTATTTTCTAGGAGTTTTATAGTTTTGTGTTTTACATTTAGGTCTGTGATCCGTTAAAAAAAAAAAAAAAAAGTTTACTTATTTATTGAGAGAAAGAGAGAACGAGCACAGAGCCTGATGTGGAACTTGATCTCATGACTTTGAGATCATGACCTGAGCCAAAATCAAGAGTTGGAAGTTTAACCGACTGAGGCACGTAGGCACCCCGATCCATTTTTTTTAATGTTTATTTATTTTTGAGAGTGAGAGATAGGGTGCGAGCAGGGAAGGGACAGAGAGAGGGAGACAGAGAATCCCAAGCAGACTCCACACTGTCAGCTAAGAGCCCGACTTGGGGGGCTTGAACTCACGAACTCTGAGATCATAACCTGAACTGAAATCCAGAGTCAGGCATTTAACTGAGCCACTCAGGTGCCCCTAGGTCTTTGATCCATTTTGAGTTAGACTTTACACCCTTTATAAAAATTATCTGGACTTGTTTTGTTGGTGTTTTGTTTTGTTTTGGGGGTTTTTGTTTTGTTTTTGTTTTTTTTTTGCAAGTGGGTGTCCAGCTGTTCCAGCACCATTTGTCAAAAAGACTACTTTTTTCTCCATTATATTGCCTTTAGTCCTTTCTCAAAGATTGGTTGACTGTGTTTATGTGGGTTCATGCCTGGGCCGCAGCCTTTTCGTGATGTAAAGATTACCAACTGGACAGAGGTGGCATCTCCAATGGGGCTGCTGCCTCGCTTGCCCTTGGCAGGGTTTCTGAAGGTGATGGTCTGCCTGGGGAGCCTGGATGGTAGGGGGCTGGCATGGAGGGCACTCCCTGTGGGTGTCAGTAGCTCTGCAAGTTTGAGAAAAGGAGTCCTTGTTTTCAGAGTGAAAGGGAGAGGGTCTGCATTACTGGAATAACGGTGAGTCCAGTCCTCACCTCCTCCTCTTCTGCAGGTTCCTTGGCCCTAAAACACTCATTCTAACTGATAAGATAATTAGAGCAAAATTTTGTGTAACCACTGGAACCAGGGATTCCATTGAAACAAATATAATTGGTAATCCTCACCTTCAATTCTTCCTTCTAGTGAAACCTACAATAAAATTAGGGATGTTTTCAAGCAGAGCTTTTGTGCTTAAATTACCCCATTTCTCTTTCCTTAGCTGTAGGCTAACCTAAATTCCCTCTTTCCCAGTGGGGGACTTGGCTAGTTCTCCTGTAGAGGCCAAGGTTAATTTAGTGATGTGTTAGTGACTGGGAGAGGGGACATGTTCACAGTAGAGTTCCATTCCTTTCTTTCTTTATATTTCTCCCCGGTAATAACACTTAACTTTGTGGCTTCAGACCATTGTTTTCACACCTGTCACCCCAATTTGGTTTTCTGGCTCTGTGTTCTTTTCTCTCGCACCATTCCAGCCACCTGATGGACATTTTCCCTTGGACACCCTGTGGGTACCTCAAATACCAAATGCAAAAATCTGCCCGTCTTCTCCCAAACTTAATTTCCATTGCTGTGTCTGTAAATGGTATCAGCAAGAAGTCTCTGTTGCCAAGTCGTATTGGAGTTTCCACTGCTGACATTTTATAAATCTCTCCCTTGGCCATATTCTGTTGCCCTGCTCTAGATTAGCCTTCTTGACAGTCTTCCATCTGGCCTGCCAAACCCAACCTTCTAGGGTCTCTTTCTTGCTCCCCAAATTTTCAAGAGCTCAAAATTTCCAGTTAAAGTTTGGGCTTCCCAGGCTGGCACTCAGTCTCCTGGCTTTCAGCAACCTTCATCTTTTCTAGTGCCCCCCACCCTCCGCCCTCATGCTCTTGGCTTCCTAACTAAGCCAAGTTCTCTTCGTGTTCTCTTAGTCCTTCCATTTCCTGTAAATATCTTCTGTGTTTTCACTCTTCTATCTTTGTTCTCAGACTTCTAAGCTAGTGGTCCTCAAACTTTAGTGTGCATTGGGCCCACATGGAAGGCTTATGACCACACAGATGGCTGGGCCCCATCCCCAGATTTTGATTCAGCAGGTCTAGGGTGGGGTCTGAGAATTAAGTCCTAATAGGTGTCTGTGTGATGCTGATGTTGGTGGTCCAGTAACCCTACCTTGCATCTTGAGAACCGCTGTTCTAAGCAGTTTTGCAAAGCTGGATGTAGAAGTACGATAGTTCATACTTAATACATTTAGGCTAAGGGATGAATTTAATTCCTAAGGAGGCCATTAGTTATTCAGATCTGTGCATTGGAGTTTATGTACAAAAGTGCTAAAATTATGTTTTTGAGCTCAAAAAAATATATATACTTTAAGCTCTTAATCTGTGCCAGCTGACAGGCCCTTTGCCTGTAAAAGCATTGTTAAATTAAGGGTTATACTTGTGTTTCCTCTCTACATATTGGATGAGGATACTTGCCATATTTATCCGTGAGCCACCGATGACCACACTCTGTCATTACAGACCAATGGGCCGTACAGCCAGTCAACTGCCAATTACCAAACTACAGGCCTGTGTTTCAAAAGCGGTTTAGCCAACCTGTGCCAGCATCTTGGTGGTTCCTTCTGTGACCAGCCTAGGCATAGTCTTGTAGCATGTTGTAGCTTGATGACTTGGTAATTATGACCTTTTTTTTTAAGACTCAGGTGTCCCCAGTTGTCCTGGTGAGAAGGCTTACATTGTAGTTTTATTGTTAAATGTAGGCGGCATTTCCCTGTCTCATTCAAAATGGAAATGTAAGCCACCTGTACCCCCCAGTGGGGCTAGGAGAGGAGGGCCGGGAGGGCACTGTGGCCATAGGTCCGTGGCTCCTGCCTAGGCCTATAGGCTATTAGAGGCACTTTTGTGTTTTTTAACTTTGCAAGGGCATGTTCAAGCATCAATGTGATTTGAGTAGGGCATTTGGGACTCCTTAGAAGGTAATCAGTACCTCATAGAAGAGCTTTCGCTTCTGTGCTCATTCGGGTTGCATTCTCCTGGCCTCAACTACAGCCCCTTGCACACAGAACTCCGTGTGTTGGTTGCCTATGGCCTAGCCTCAGATAGAGAGGGAAAGGACCTGTAACTTAACAGGGCTTCTTTCGTGAAGGATTCTGAAGTGAAAGCTGGAACTGACTTGTCTGTTGCCATATCTGAATTCATTCTCTGTACCTTCTTCACTCTGCATCATACACTTCGATAAGTTAACAATAAGATATCCTTTTCTGCCCAGGTGTATTTATTTATTCTTTTAAAGTCATGCATTGAGCAAAGGAATTTTTAGGAAAATTGTAATGCATTAAGCATGTGCATTAAAGGTATGAGATGTATCAGGTATTTTAGTTATAGTTCATTATGAACAGATACCATATGAGCAAATTATATGAATATTATGCATGAATACACTAAGCCCTCTTTTCTGAAGTTTGTTTTAGAAAGGAGATGCCCATTTAATATTGGTCTGGTTAAGTGAGTCGATATTTGCCATTTGTGAATTATCAATTTTTTAAAAATGTTTTCATTTTTTTCTAGAGATGAAAGTTTTATTAGAGATGTTACAATCCAATCTCTTGTTTTTTAGGTGAGAGCAGTGAGGTCCTGATAAATCATACCGACCCCCAAAACCACCTTGAATCTGACTTAGGTTTTGATTTAGAGGAGATCTTGGGGTCTTGTGGGAATATCGAATCTTCATTGTTTTTCTGTGCTGAAGAAGTGAATTTATGTTAAGTCTTAGTAAGTTTTGGATAGATATACATATGTAAAAATATAACATATAAATCTCAACAAGTGTATGCATATGTGGTCTTGTCTATGAGGATAGAGACAAAGTGGGAAATAGGGTGGCGAGGGTAGAGAATTGAACATCTGTGACCCTGGCAGCAGCCTCTTCTGTGACTACAGTGTTGAGTGGTGCCTCGTGGCTGTGTCTCAATTTTCCCTGACCCCAGTAATACCTACATCACACATAGATTGGGAAATACTGCATTTTCTTCAACAAGGGCTAGAAATAACTGATTGGAAAGGACACACGGCCAACTGCTATGAAGAAATTGTAGACATTTGAAATGTAATGGTGTTTCCCCTGCAGGTGGGAAGGAGGGGCCTAGGGATGGATAATTGAGGAATCGATGAGTTGGAAGTTTTGGAGTTGAAATTCTGCAACCGGTTGAAATGCCTGAGTTGCTACCCCACAAAAGAGTCATACTGTTAGTGAAAATGCAGTGGGCATCCCAACCACAAGAACTGAGCCTCAGTCTTCTTTTATGCCCCTTATGCCACTTAGTAGCTGTGTCATCTTGAGTAGGACCCTCGACTCACATCCTTTTTGACATTGATAATGTTGACTACCTGGTCTACCTTACCTGGGTGCAGTGAGCACCCACTTTCCCCGGATGACATAAATGTGTGTCACAGACATAAAGCAGCAAAAGGAGATGTCTGGTGTTTTATCATGATTATCATGGTTCTATTATTTTGACTGTTATATTGACTAATTTTTATTGTGGGTTTCTTAGATTCTTCTCTTAAAAATATATGGAATTTTACTTTAAAAACACATTTCGTGCAAGAACATTGGAGTTGACTTTGATAAATGAACTTAAACACTTAAACTCTCTCATGGCCTTTAAATATTTCCTGACTATTTAAGGGAGTTTAATTTGTCCTAATGCTGTAGAGTTAGGAAACCGTTAATGGTATTGTAGCTCCAGAAGCAAAGACTGCAGCTAATTTGTTAGAATGGTAAGGATTCGTGTGAAAGTGTTTTCAAGAATTCTATTCACAGTATTTCTGGGAAAATAATGAAATGTGAATAATAACAGATTTTTTTTTTTTCTGTTGAGAGAGAGCCAGCAGGGGAGGGAGGGGGAGAGAGAATCTCAAGCAGGCTCCACTTTGAGCGTGGGGCTAGATCCCACGACCCTGGGATCATGACCTAAGCCAAAATCAGGAGTCAAACGCTCTCAACCGGCTGAGCCACCCAGGTGCCCCCGTAACAGGTTCTAATTGGGCATGTTTTACCTGTCTAAAGAAGTTCCTATAATAACTATTGTACTCACTACTTTTATATGAGATACAACTAACAAGTATATATATGATACCAAAAAGTGTTTTAGCTGGTTGTGCTTAGTTTCCCTGAGATTGATGGTCTCTATTTTTTTTTTCTTAAGTCATTCTGACCTTGCAATATGAGAAGCATGTTCATAATTTTTATACTTTAATCCCATTGTGAGCATTTATATTTTGGGAGGGCTGTGTGTGTGTGTGTGTGTGTGTGTGTGTGTGTGTGTGTAAGTGTGTCTATTTATTTTCTAAAGTTTACACAACTGAAAATGTTTCAGTAAGACCTCATGACTATAACACGTTGTATCGAATGTCATCAAAGTCTGACTTCCCAGAATTCTGGTAGCAAGAAGATCAGGAAGAATTCTTATTTCTCAATTGCACTTTGAAGAGAAAATGGAGTCTTATGAAAGTCTTAAGTTTTGGCATGTTCTCTGTCATCTTTAAGAGTATTCACAAAAATAATTTAGTTGTCATAGATAACTTATTTTTACCAAAAAGCCTCATTACCCAACTGTATTCTGAGAAGTGGAGTGGGAATAACATCTATTGAACACCTACTGTGTGCTAGGCACCGTTATTTCCTGGATGGGTGGTCTAATCTTTGCTTTTTAGAAGAAGGAACTCCTATAAGGTGGTGTAGTTGTTTGAACCTAAGTCTGCTGCACGTTGGAAAGTCCATGTTTTTCCCACTGCTTCCTTATAGAGGCATAATTACTGACTCTTATCTAACATGCCAGTGGAGCTTATTCTAAACTTAGGGTTGCCTCTGTTTTCTTTGCTTTGTCTTACAGAGTTATCGAGAAAGGAGCCAGGTAAACCCTCTGTCTGCAGCGAAGCATGTGGGTTTTTCCTCTCTTCCTCAGAAGTTCTTAATTAATCCTGGCACATCTTGTGGTGAAAGAATACATCTTGTGGGGGTGGAAAATGAAATGTTAACTGTAATGAATAAACTTGTTGGCCAGCCCAAAGAGTTGGTTTTTAAACAAAAGGCGGAACAGTGCGAATGAATTTGTTTTTCATAATGGGCCTTTAAAACATAACCAGAACCTCTTGGAGATCCTAAACAATTGTCCAGTTGCTGAAACGGTTGGATTAGTACTTGGCGTTAGAGCCCTGAAGCTCCGCCTGTGTTAGCTAGGCAGGTAAGGTGGCCGGAGGGGTGGGTAATACATGTGGGTCAGAAAGTTCAATGACTTGCATAAGGGAAAACCTGGAGGTGGGACTGGTGCTTGCGGTTCCCGGTTCATAGATGGGAAATGAATTCCACAGGGACTGAATTGGAGCCCTCTTTTCTTGTATCTGCAAGTTTGTAGAATGTGAACTGATCAGATGCTATGAGTTGAGCCTGGGTCTGTGGGAGCCAGGAGCTGGTTCGTACAGCCCTGGTCTAGCACCATAGCTCAAGTCACCATTTTGAAAATGTGGGTCTTTAGTCACAAGGGAAAGGAGGAGAAAAGCAAATTCATTCAGTAGACAATTATTGAACATTTTCTGTGCTCAGTAGAGAAACAGGTGGCATGGGGAAGCATTCATCTCTTTGGGGTAGGCAGATATAAGTCACAGGGTAATACAAGTAAGAGGCATAAAGAGAAATGGGAAAAGTCATTATGCAAGCACGAAAGGGTGAGAAGTTTCATGTGGCTGGTGCTTGGGTAAGAGTGGTAGAATGTTCTTTCATGCCCATTCCCCCTTCTTGTAGTCTCAGCCTAGATAGTCTTTCCCCCATGAAGCCCTTTCCCTGACCTCTGCCCCAAGACTGGGGTAAGGTTCTCCTGTTGTGGGTCAGAGCATACAATGGGTCACCCTTGGCACGTCATCTACCCCCTCGATTATAACTGGCTCCTACCTAAGTTCCCATGAGTGGAAGAACCGTGTTGACACAGTGCCCAGCACTTAATAGGTGCTTAAAATATTGGCTAAATGAAATGAAGCTCTTAAGGGTGAAGTTTAGTTGTTATTATAGGGAGGGCCCTGTAATAATAGATATTTATTGATACTTTACTATGTGCCAGGCACTGTAAAAAGTGCTTGGCAGGTATTAACTCATTTAATTTTTTAACAAACTGGAAAATAAGTGTTGTCATTCCATTTTATGGATGAAGAACCTGAGGCACAGAAAGTTGAATGTGTTCTCAAGGTCACTCAGCTTGTAAGTGCAGGGCCTGGCTCAACCCTTACCATTTGGATCTGGAATCTGGCTCTTTCTGGCTTCCTGTCGGTCTCTGGCTTGCCCTGCGGGGGAATTTAGACCGGCTTCTGGAGGCATTGGGGCTGTTACTGCTGTAAGCAGGAGAGTGTGTGAGCCCATGCCCCCTGTGGTAAAGTAATCATGGTATTGCTGTGTAGATGAACTGTTCGAAGAAGAGAGATGCCTGGAGCAGTGAAGTCACTCCTAAAATGGCAACGGCAAGACATATTAGTGTGATTTATTGACCTAACAGAGCACTTACTATGCATCAGACACTGTTCCAAGGACTTTGCAAATATTAAACTCTGAGGTGGGCACGGTTAGTATCATTTCCCTTTTGTAGAGGAGGAACCTGAGGTTCAGAGACGCCCCACAGCTGGTAGGTGAGGTGGCAGGGCCAGGCAAGTCTGGTTTCAGGCTCTTACCCAGTTTCTCTCATGCTGCCACTGAGTCGTCTTGTTAAAGGGAATGATTACTAAGTAGTCGCTGGTGATGTTTCCATCACAGATAGTACAGGATCTCAGTGATATTTTGGAGACCGATCTTTCCATTTCCAGAAGAATCTGCTGTAAAGATCTTTGTCTAGAAATATATATGTGATTATATTCTATTTAATCTATGCTTGGTTTAGAAGGAAAGCATACACATACACACAGACACTGGTCTTGCCCTTGAGGAACTTCTATTCTGCTAAGGGGACATAGGAAAACAGACATATAAAAAAAATTTTTTTTTTCATATAGAGAAAGATAAGTGAAAAAGACAAAGTAACCCGGTAGGTACATATCCTGTTACGTAGTGCTATCCACTACGGTAGCCACTTGCCTGCCACACGTGTCCATTGAACACTGGAAATTTGGCCAGTCCATATTGAAGCCTTTTGTAAGTGTAAAAAGTACACTGGAATTCAAAGACTTAGTATGAAAAGAAAATTATAAATCTCTTGGTTCTTAACATTGTGTTAAATTAAATTTTTATATATCAGATTAAATAAAACTTACAAGAAATAAGTGAAGTAAGCTAGGAGACAAATACTGTATGATTTCACTTATGGGAGGAATCGTCAGATTGCTAGAGACAGGCAGTAGAATGGTGGTTCTCAGGTGCCCGGGGGTTATGGTTTGATGGGTGGAGTTTCAGTGTGGGATGATGAAAAAGGTCCCGGAGATGGATGGTGGTTATGGTTACCCAACAATATGGATGTACTTAATGCTACTGAATTGTGAACGTGAAAATGGTAAAATTCATGTATGCGTTACCACAATTCTTAAAAACAAAAAATGAATTTAACTTAAAATTGGACTACTAGAAAACTCAAAATTCCAGATGTGGCTTGTGTTCTACTTTTATGAGACTGTGCTGGGAAAGAGGGATGGGTAAGATGGTCAGGAAAGGCTTTTTTGAGGATATCCTCAAAAAGAGAAATGAGTCCTCTGAACTGAGAAGGAATTGAGCAGACAGAAGCTTGAGGGAAGTTGTAGGTAGATGAAGAGCTGCTGCAAAGGCCCTGGGGTGGGAACAAGTTTGTATGTTTGGGGAGATAGGGTGAGAAAAGGATGGAAAGTGGGGAGTTCTAGATAATGCAGTCTAACAGGCCATGGTGAAGAGTTCAGATACTACTTCAGCTCAACTTGAGAACAAAGCAATAAAAAAAACCCCATAAATTCTGTATAAACTAAATCATACAGAATTGCTGATGTTTTTGACCTACAAAATGGCAATTTCATCTGATTAAACCTGATATTGTGTTTGTAGTTTGGAGATTTGATCTTTTATATGCCTGGTCTGCTAGCAAAGAACACACTTTATTGTTTTCTAATAACTTTTGCATTGCTAGGCATCTCAGAAGACAGCACCCCCTACCCCCACCCCATTGGCTTGTGGATCACCATGCCTGGCAACAAATCTGTGTTGAAACAGAAGAAAACCTAGCTGACCACAAACTAAAACTGTCAAAAATAATAAAAAATCTTGTAGTACCTTGAACATTTCCTATCTCATAAACCTCCCTCTTTGTCAGCTTGGTGGTTATTTGGAACCCAGAGGGAGAGATAATAGTGTTGTTAGCACGTTTGGATCTTGTCTCTGTCAGGTCACGGTGGCATTTATTATTATTGCACAGGTAGACTTTTTCTTCTGGAAAGGTTTTGGCTCAGGACAAATGGAAGGGTTAGCATTCTCAGTAGGGGGAGGGTCGTTAGGAAGGTAAGTTGGGGGTTGTCCTTGCCTTAAAGGCCATCGGTGCTGGCTCAGGTAGTCTTGAGGCCGTGTTCTGTTTCCCAGGTCCAGCTTGCCAGCCTCATTGTGTGTTATTACTGCCTTTGCCCGAGCAGGGGGCCTGAGACAATGAGAGGTGACCCCATTGGAAGTGCTGCAGAATGAATCTTTTTCTTAATAGTCCTTGACTCCAGAGCCCCTGGTGGAAAATGTTTGTTCATATTAAAGGGGAAGGTGGTTAATGCCTAAAATCTTTCATGGAAACATTTTCTGGGCTTTGAAACATCTCTAGCCACCTGCTGGGGAGTGAGTCCAGCCAGTGATGATGATTTATCACCTTGTGCTCTGTTCTTTGGTGGAGGAGTTCTGTGTCCTATTTGAACTCCTCAGTGAAATGGTCCTAGTGGCTCTGGGCATCTCAGGTGGCATGAGGAGGAGAGGTCATGACTGTGGCTTCCCAAGGCTGTTTGGAGTTTAAAAGGTGACTGGATACTTTGTGCTCCCCTGAGATGACTAGACCTCTCATTTCCCGAGAGCCTAGGTGCCATGTGGGCTGATTTTCTAAAACTAGTAGAGGTGTGTTCTGTCCCTTTATTGTGTAATTATTGATATCTGAGCCACAAACCAGAAATCTCTCTGGATTTTTCAGCTCTGTGTATATTGTGTTCCATTTCTGTGGGATTACTGTTATCTGTTTACCATCAAAAGGTCAATTAACAGAAGTCATTAATTAATTCAACACTTCCTAATCTCATGAAGAACTCCTTATTCCGAGAGGTTTTTATGGAGGTGGAGTGAGGTTAAGACTTAATTACAAAGCCTACAAATCCTTTCTTCATTTATTTCTCAGCCCTGATCAGCTTCGTTTGTTTTTGTTTGGTTTTGCTCTAGCGAAGGTTTGCCGGATCGTTGTGACCACTGGCTTAGCTGTGACACTGACTAACAAAGCTGTGTGACCTTCCTGCAGGTGGCTTGTGTTTGGGGAGCAGTCAGTGGCTTTTTTAACACGGCACCTGACCTTCCCAAAAGAGCGAATGCGTCTACCCAAACATAAATAATCATTTGTGTTGGGTTTTATTTGTCGGCTTACACTGGCCGTTTCACAGAGTGCATCTCCTTGGTCTTCCCGTGAAACCCCGGCACTGGTGGCTTGATTATTTTCTCCTTTTACCCACAAGGAGACTTGTCTTCAGAGTTTCAGTCCACATGGATTCTCTTCCACCTCCCCGCTGCTACCACGTTGCCGAACTTTCCGGCACATGGCCAAAGGGCTACATGAACCCAGTCATTCAACAAAAGAGGAGAAAACTATCATCTCTCAAGTATCCTTTCCAGTTCTTACTTTAGTAACCCCTACTGGCACATCCTCCTTGCTCATTCTCCAAATGTCTCATGTCTCAAACACAACTTAACGTCTGACCACACCCCTGCCTCTTCCTACATTCCTGAGTCCGTGAAGGACCTACCCTTACTTGGGGGCCCAAATCAGAAACCTGGGTGTTCTTCTCAGACTTACTTATGTGGGTGATGGTGGGCAAACCATGTGATCCCCAAGGCTCCGGGAGCTGAGAAATGGGGATAATATGATTGTCCTGCCTTGCTGGGTATAGAGATTATTTTGGGGTCTTATCAACCCACAAATACTCTATAAGGACAGAAGCTATTGTTGTCATAAAAAGAAAAAAAACCCAACCTTACGTCCCCTCACTTACCCCTTATTCTGCCAGTTTGGACACCCTGTAGATTTTATCCACATTAATACTGTTGACTTTGTCCTCTCCTTTGCAGTCCGTCTGCCTTAGATCTCTTCCCTAATTACTGCCGTCATCGAACTCATCACCCTGACTGCAATCCAGGCCCTCCAGTGCATTGTCTACAATACACCAGGCAGATCTTTCCAAAAGCACAGATTTAAACTTCTCCTTGAAGTCCCTCGTTTCCTTTACAGAATAAATAGAAATCCCCTAGTTGCTCCCCAAAGGCCCTCCATGATCAACCCTTTCTACAGCCTCTTCTCACACTATCATTTCTGTTCCAGCACACATACTCTCCCCTCCATGGTGCAGGCCTGGGACTCCCCTGGGTTCTCCATCCTGTCTTGGACTCTTAAATGCCAGTGTTTTCTGTGCCTGTTTCTCCTGTCTTCCTCATTCCCTCCGCATCTCCTCCCTTCTGCCTAGCTAGACCAACTCGCCTTTAGCTCTGTGGTCTCAGCACCCGGCACAGCACCCTGCACGTAGTAGGTGTTCAGTAAGTGAATGAGTTAACTCTTGGCTTAAGTAGATACAGAGTGGCCAGCATCTTTAGCCTCATGGGCCCCGCGTCGCAAGTCTGTAGCCTCTCTGGAGGGTTGGCTAGGGTAGACACAGTCTGGGTCTTCAGGGGAAGACTCTGGGTTGGTGGCTGAGCCACCAGGAGATGTGGAGTGTGCACTCAGGAACTTGAGGTGAAGAGAAACGAGACTGTCACCACACTTTGCCTTATCAGCAGCAACTGTCCCATCAGGGATTTATCCAGAGTTGCCATGTGGCTATTCAAAATTTAAACCATAATGGCCCCTAAATACCTCATGCAAAAGCAATCGTCTTTCCCCCCAAGCAACATCCAGCTAAGAGTGGTTATCTGTGGTTACCGGGTACAAAAGCTCTGATAGCTGAAAAGTAGCAAAGCCTGACCTACTGTCCACACAGGCTGTAGGGTCCTATCCTGTTGTGCTAGGAACCACACCTGTCTCTAGTCATCTGACAGCTTTCTGTGGAAGGTTTTGAGGCACTAGTCTGGTCTTACTGTTGTTCTGTGAGAAGGACATTTAACACCTCCCATCTCTATGTTACGCTTTACTTCTTGGGGAAACTCAAGAACCATGGGAAAATAATTGCATTACATGTATGTTCTAAACAACTCGAAATCCAAACCTGGGGGATTTGCTTTGCTCCCATAAGATGCAAAGCCTGCTAAATATGTTTCCTGGGTGGGTGTTGATGTATCTGACTTTAGTGCTCAGATTAGAGGTGTGCCTGAAAAAAAGCCACGTGACCTTGGCTTTGTGTCTTGTAAATGTACGTACCTGCAAACCTGTGTCACAGAGAATGCTGTGACCAGGGAAAAGGGTTTTGTAAGACTCTGGTTGCTCCCTTTATGTTTGTTGCTCCCTTTATGTAGTATCTACTGAAGTAGAACATAATCAGAAAAGTACACAAGTCAGGAGTGTATGGCTTGAATTTTCAAGGAGCCCTTTTAATATATAAGTATGTAATACATTAATCATTTAGTGTTTGGTGCTACCACCAATTTCTTGTTTGATTAATAAGGGGCTGATGAGAATGGAGATAGGAAGGAAGTTCTGAATTCTGTACTTCTGACACAACTGTTCAGCGACTTTCCTGTTATTCACATGCTCAAGAGGCAGAATTTTGTTTTCCTGGTGGTAATATCTGAGTTACTCACAGCCTGTAATTTTTACCTCCAATCCTGTTTCTTGAATGAATTCCATTAAATCCTTACACGTAAAAATGGCCTGTTCCCATCTCTGTGTGTCAGATGCTTATTTGTCCAGTGAAGGATCACCTAAGAGTCTAGCTGTACATGCTGTTCTGGTAAGTCCCTTACCTTGATTGGTTTTGTTTTCTCCCCTTACTCGTATATCTTCAAAGGTGGAAACCCTTTCCCTTTGGAACTGTAGTTTATCTTTCAAGTTCATAGTTGCCTTTTCTTCTAGAAGACCGTCTGATCACCTGTCTCCCTTTCCGTGCAGTCTTTTGTGGATCCAGGTAGTTTAAACCACCTAAAAACAGGCTGGTTTAATTTTCAGTGAAGTTCAGCTCACTCTTCCGTCTGGCACGAAAAGCATGTTTTCTTGTCCCATTAGTGAAGAACTGTTTGTCTTGTGATCAGCCTTAGTGTCCCCTGGAAGTTTTTTCAATTAGCATTCCCTCTCCTCCCCAACTTTTTCATTATGAAAATTCTAAAACACACAGAAGACTTGAAAGAGTAGGACAGTCTCTTCCACCTACATTCAATAATTGGTAGTATTTTACCGTATTTGCTAAACTCTCTTTTATATAGAGATTTTTCTGAGTTGTGCTGTTGATAGCAAATGTTAGTCATCTGGATACTTCACCCCTGAATACTTCAGCATTCAGCCCCTTTAAGGACAGTATCTTCTCTAGGAAAGTTAATGATGAGTCTAGGCTATTTTCTAATAGCCAGTCTGGATTCAGATTTCCCCAGTTGCCCTAAGTATGTCTCTTTCAGTTCTTGCTTTTAAACCAGAATGCATTGGAGTTTTTATCCCCTGCAATTTATTAATGCATCAGAGAATACCCCAATGATTTTGACCACGAAGATGGGCAGGGGCGAAATGGTGCAGCTCATTACTTAATACATGAACACAAACAAGCCATCCTCCCAGGAGAGGACCGCACTTGGCCGCCTGTTCTTGGCAGTTTGCTTCCTTGCTTGATGGCAAGAATGGACGAATGGGAATGAATTCATAACACTGTCACTACTGTGAATGGGCCTTATAACTTCTAGAAATCTGGGAATGTCTCATTTGTTTGGTGAAGCTAATTGAGTTTGATGCCATGGGGGTGAGGCAGCCAGGTACACACATTGTTAGCAACTAGGAGCCATCTCTTGTGTGCTGGTTTGCCAAAAACCTGTTGTCACTCTAGCAGGAGGCTTAGCTCCGGGCAGAATATTTGGGCAGGCTTCAGGAGTTCTCCAGGGATAGGGACTTCATGATAATTAATAGACTTTCTTATTTAGGGGGAGGGGGCAGGGGAGGACTCTTTAAAATTTGTAGAATAATTTTGGTGCACAGACTCCTCCAGCCTTCCCTTTTACCTTATAATTGGGTACCTTTGTGTATGCAGTCATCATGGAGCTGGTGTTGGTACGTTATTGTTAGCTATAGTCCACAGTTTATGCTAAAGTTCACACTTTGTGTCTTATAGTTCTGTGGGTTTTGACAAATACATAAGGGCATCATGTATCTACATTCATACAGGATAGGTTCACTGCCCTAAAAATCCCCTGTGTTTCCTCCCTCCTTCTCTGGCAACTCCTGATCATTTTACCGTTTCCATAGTTTTGCCTTTTCTGGAATGTCCTATAGTTGAAATCTTGTAGTATGTAGCCCTTTCACATTGGCTTCTTTCCCTTAGTAATATGCATGGAAGTTTCCTCCATGTCTTTTAGTGGCTTCAGAGTTCATTTCATTGTTGGGCTGGACCATGTTTTGTTTATCCATTCACAAGCCTTGATGTTCTATTTTTAAACAAATGGTAACACATTTCAGTGCATAGTAGGTATTTGATATAGTCATTAAATGACCTAGTTAGAGCGAATCCTTAATTCTTCTGACAGGTGTATAGTGCCCAGGGAGAGTCGTGATGGAAAAGGCAATTATGTTGTTAGGGCCCTGGTTTCTCCTAATGTGCAGTGATTATTTAAGGAGAGCACTTGTCCCTCAGTGGCTTAGCCTGGCAGCAGTAGATGGCTTCCAACAGCAGCTTAAAAATTCTGTCTAGAACTGCACTCTCCAATATGGTAGCCATTAGCCACATGTGGCTATTTGAATTTAAATCGATTAAAAGTAAATAAAATAAAACATTCAGTGCCTCCGTTGCACTAGCCATGTTTCCACTGCCTGATAGCCATGTGTGGCTAGTGGCTACCATTTCGGACCAGGCATGTATAGAACATTTCTGTTAACCGTAGTAAATTTCATCAGATAGCCCTAATCTAGGACATCCAAATAAAAGGATGGGATTGGCATTAGCTGACCAGGAGACTGACTCTAATTCTGGTTTCTATTTAATGCCTGAGTGTTTTGTGCTGCAACGGTTTTACAATGGAGGAGAGGAAGGCCAGAGATTTCTTTGCTGGAGGAAAGTTGCTCTAAATAACAGACTGGGGATAAAAAGGCTACCCAGGCCAGTGAAGCTGTGAGACCCTCCTTGTGTGGAAGGCCTGGGAGGTATGGCTTGACAAAGGTTTAGGCCCTTGATCAGCCAGTGTTAAGGAGTTTTACAGAACCCTCAGCTCTTGCTTATTTAGTTTGGTGAAAAAGCAGGGGCCCTCTCTAATTTGAAGGGTTGGGGTGGGTGTGGAGAGGGAGGTAAACTTCTCAACTAATAAATTTGCAAAGCGTATACCCATCCCTTCAGTAAACCCCTGTGGTCGTTGGATGCTGGGAACAGGAAACCTGAATGAAGATCAGATACTTACCACAGAATCATGGTTCACTCCCTTGAAATTAAAATTATACTTCCTTGGGAGCAAAGCAAAGGGCAGCTAAGTTTTCTTGTTTTTTTGGCTTTATTGCCAGCTCTTTGGATTTGACCAGATCTCATTTCGTTCACGTGGTAAGTGCCACGCTGACACAGTGTTACGGGCTGTCTGCTTGGATTCCAGTTCTGTATTCATTTTATGTAAGGCGTTTTAATAAAGTCTGGGTTTTTTTTTTCCTTCTAAACAGAAGTACAGATAACAGGATGTTACATTAAACTGTGCTTTTCCTTAATGTCTAATCTAGAAATTGGCTGTTGAGAATTTTTAATATAATTTTTAAATGAAATGCCAAGTTGTCCTATCTGCACATTATAGTTCTAAACATTGACTTTTCATTTTTTGGAATATTTGAGTTTCTAAGAGGCCTAATGTGGAAAGGCAGATTTGACAGAATAATAGATCTACCATAATTCCTGGGAAAAGACTTGAAATATTCTGGTATTTGGAAGTTCAGTCAGGATGTGACCGCTTTGGAATCATGACTGTCTATAAACACAGGCTTAAAATTGATAGTTTTCTCTAAGAATAGGCATAGGGAAAACAGCATATATTGTCTTGCAAATAAAGAATTGGGAAATGCTAGAACTCAAATGAAGACAGATTTCCCTTTAATCTTTAAGTTAGTGTCACCTGCTAAAAGACTCTTAGTTCCTGATGTTTAATCAGTATTTAATAATTATCAAATTCGTTCAACTGACTTTCCTTTACAAAAAAAAAAAAAATGTTTGCCCTAGAATGAAAGGCAGGATAACAGATGGGTTTCTTATATCTGCTATGGTTTTTATTTAATTTGAAAAAATATATTGTAATTTAGATACTGTTTCATGTTAGCCAAGTCTAGAGAAATTGATTATGGGTTCTTAGCACAGGATTGTTTTCTTAAAAGCCGTGAAAGGGGAAGGAATCAATATTAGGGCTTTCTGAGTGGCAGCTTTTTACAGAGCACCCCCCCCCCCCCGCAGCACGATTGATTACAGCTGCTTTTGTAAGAGATTTAAAAAGAACAATCTGTATTAAAAACATCATCTTTGGTACGAGCTTGCACAGTTCCAAATGGGTTTCCATGGGGGCTGTGCTGCAATGTGACTGCTTGAAGGGATTGTGGCCGTCCCCGGCGGGCCAGGGCAGCGAGGCAGAGGAAGGCTATTAGGTGAGGAGTTGCTGGCATGCATGCCAAAGAGGTTGCCCCGGCAGCTGCAGTCATTCAGGCCTGGATTCTGCAGCCTCCAATGCAGGAGGGGCAAGAAGTGAGTAATTTTTCGACAAGTGGTGTGTAAGGTTAAGCATCAGAAAAAGAGAATCAGCAGGTCTGCTTTTATTCCAGAGCACCGGCCAAAGGCAGGTATGTCCAGCTGAAGTTGGGAATCATAGAAACCGAGATCTCCACAGCACTCCATATCCCCAGCTGTTTCCCTGAGGCCCATGGACATGTCTTCATTGGGCATCTATACATATGTGCCATGACTGAGTTATTCCAGGACTGCACACGGATCTCCTACCAATTAAATAATAAACACTCTGCGGGCAGAGGCAGGGTCTGGAGGCAGGGTGCCTGGAACAGTCCAATCTATTAGAAATTGGTCCCATCTCAAAAGGCTTGTGATGGAACCCAAGTGAGAGACCATTAATGTGGACCCAGCCCCCGGTGTTTTTCATTGTCCATGAGACTACACTCTCTAGGAAATGAAGAGGTACAGATAGCCCTGGTGGCTTGCATCCTGAAAGGAGTGGGACAGACTTTTTATATAGACTTTGTCATTGGTTGTTTTACAGGGGCATTTGTGGGAATGGGGTGGTCCACTAATTTGGGGAGACTTGAAGATCCTGGGGAATGTGGGAATTTTTAGAAACTAGTATTAGGTGTAGCATCATCAAGAATGCCAAGTTTTATTTGGCATTCTTGGGTGCTAAATCACCACAGAGGCCTTTGGTATGGCTTGCTTTGGAATGATGGAATCAGCTGGTGGGCTGCTTTTCCTACTGGATTCACTTGGAGAAAAAACAGATTTCCTTGAGATGGTCTGATGTATTTTAACTCATAACTATTTCTCTTCTTTATCTACCATATTTTTAGAAAACTAAGTGCTATGTCTCTTATGAAATGGTGCTTATGAATGTGTGTTCCAGCTGAGACTTTTAATGATCACTAGTGAATCGGCCTCCTGTGGAGGCAAAAAATAATAACGGTATGCTCTTTTTAAATAGATACAAAAGCCCTTCTTAAATATTATTTTTTAATTGAGCAGGTAATTTAACCATCCTGCAGGCTGTCTTCTGCCTCATCTTCCACACTCCTCCTAACAGTAGTGCACAGTTCCATCGGCAAAATGTCACAGTTCCCATCTAGATTCTGATAGACGTAGATCAGAAAGACAGAAGGCAGCTCTAGGTTACCTTTTGGAATTTGGGGAGCTTTGGTCAGATGTCCGTTTACAAAGCCAATAAAGTGTTTATTGTTGGTGGGGAAAGAATAGGACTCTTTCTTCCTCGTCATTTGGCAAGTCCGCAAATGTCATCTTCACGTAAATGACTCAAATACAACACTTCAGCATACCAACAGGAGCACTTTGTAAAATGTGTTTGCTTAGAGGTGGTGCAGGTCATGTGACACACATAAACGCACTCCGTGAGGCACATGCTTGTGTCCAGGAGCTCATGCTCCTGCCTCAAGTGCTATGGTATAGCCTGGGGAGGCTCCATTTCTTGGAAAATTTCATGCAGGGTCTATGACGGATTTCATAATAGACTCTAATGATATTCTTAAATCTTTTTTTTTAAATTTACTTTAACATTTATTTATTTTTGAGAGAGTGAGCGAGCAGCGGAGGAGCAGAGAAAGAGCGAGACACAGAATCCGAAGCAGGCTTCAGGCTCTGGATTTGAACTCACGAACCGCAAGGTCATGACCTGAGCTGAAATCGGACGCTTAACTGTCTGAACCACCCAGGCGCCCCAATATCTTTAAATCTTATCCTGGTTTCTCTGTCAAGGAAACCATTTCTTTAAAAGCTGCTTGGCCCTCGCCTTTTTTTGTTTTTTCCCCCCACTTGGTTAAAAAGTTTGGTCAAGAACAATTCCTTTATATAATAAAAAGAAATATGGGGCCTGGGGCTATGAGTCTTGGGCAGAATCAGGGTGTTTTTTTCCAGCAGGTATCAGGAATGTGAATAATCCCTTGGGCATACAGTACAGCTGCTGCTTTGAACTTGGCCCTGGGTCTTAAAAGCCAGCTATTCAGAACAGCTTGGCTCTAGAGTGAAATCGGTGGTCTTACCGCCTTTGGATTTATCCCCTTCTTTCTTGTTTTGTTACTTTTATTTAGAGAAGTGTGGACACACTTTCAGTCTTCCAAGATAAGAAACCAGCAACAAATGTCGTTATTGAAAAAGTCCTCCTAGATCAGGCAATCATTGTGTCAACCCAAAGGCTTTCTGGAATTAGCAGGAGAAGCAGAATGCAAGGCTTCCCTTACAGACAGACAGACAAGTGTGGTAGAACAGACTCTGAAAACCAGGAGCGATGTGGAATATTCAGGGGTGCACTTGGCCTGTCGGCCCTGTAGGCATGTCAGGGCTCAGTGTTCCAAGTTTAGGTTTTGTCCTCCATAGGCAGGGCCTAAGCTGGAATGGAAGCTTGTGCACTGGGAAGCTGGGCAACCTCACTTTGACATGGAATGGCTTCCTTGCTTGAACCTAGGAGCCAAGAGTAGCTAATGAGATGGGTAATTAAACCCAGAAAACTTTAGAACCTGGAATCTTGTAATTGAATATCCATTGTGCTAGACCTTTTGCTATTGTGACCCCTGATGAAATGGATCGGGTGTAGACCAAGCACTGTTGTGTCATTCTGTGGCACTTTTCTGAAGTGTGAAGTTTTGTTTTTAATGCTTGTCACTTATACACCTATATAATTCCATGTTTCTTTCTTCAGATTCTAAATATAGATATACAGATATATATGCACACACATGCATATGCACTTGTCAATGTTTGAATGCGTGAACTGTTAAGTAATAAGTTTGTTTTCAGAAGTTCATTTGTAGTATCGATGTTTAGAAACTAGCCCCTGGTTATTTGTGACTGTGACTCACTGGTTTTGTGCTTTCTGAGCACTTAGCACCATACATATATATGTAAAAATGCACAATAATATCATTTAGGAAAGAAATCACTCATAAGCCACCACCATACCCTCACCAATGAACTCTCTTCATTTTCCATTCCCCTGCCAGTGTTTGGCCAAATGATATGAAACTTTAACGGAGTTGTAATATTAGGAAAAATTAAAACAATATGTGCTTTCGAAATTTAATGTGTTGTCTAAACATTTTTCTTTGTTGCTCTGTGGTATATGATTTTTAATGGCTATGCTGAGAAAGTTAATCTAGCACACGTAATTTACAGAGCTCCCCTGCTACAGTTGGCCTTTAGGTTGTCTCAGTGATTTTACCTTTAATGCAGTAGTAAACACCCGAACTTTTTTTCTTCTTAGGATATTTCCTTAGGATAATGCCTGAGAGGAGAAATATCTAGATTTTGTATCTTTTTTTTAATGTTTACTTTTGAGAGAGAGAGAGAGAGAGTGTGTGTGTGTGTGTGTGCGCACGCACACACGCACAATCGAGGGGCAAAGTGAGAAGAGGACAGAGGAACCCAAGCAGGTTCTGCGCTGACAGCAGAGAGCCCGAATATGGGGCTCGAACTCACAAACCATGAGGTCATGACCTGAACCAAAACCAAGAGTTGGATGCTTAACCAACTGAGTCATCCAGGCACCCCAAGATTTTCTATCTTCTTAAAACACATTACCTGTGTGCTTCCCAAAGGGCCTGTGCCAATTTCTGTTAGTTGGCATCTTTTAATTTTTTAAATGTTTATTTTTGAGGGGGGGGGTGGGGAGACAGAATGTGAGTGGGGGAGGGGCAGAGAGTGAGGGAGACCCAGAATCCAAAACAGGCTCCAAGCTCTGAGCTGTCAGCACAGAACCTGACACGGGGCTCGAACTTATGGAACCGTGAGATCATGACCTGAGCCAAAGTTGGCCGCTCAACCGACTGAGCCACCTAGACACCCCTGTTGGTTGGCATCTTTTAAATCGTCAAAGTGTCTCTTTACGGGCCAGTACTCAAGTGTCCCGTATTCCTAGTAACATTCAAACTCAGGGCTAGGTGAGCCCTCTGAAGTACAGGCTGAGCTGGAAATTCCATCCATCAGCTGTTGCTAGCTAGCCTCAATGCAGGTTGGTCCTGGGCATCAGCTGGAGCCTGGGAGGGTGTGGCCTACCCTCTGGACAAAAGGTCTTTCCCAATTTCCTGTCCCATAGGCTTCCTGTGGCATTCTGTCAGCCCCCGTGTAGGGTGGAGAATATATGTGTTTGTGCCTTGGGACCTAAAATTGTAACAGTTGAAAACCCTTAGAGTGAATTATTAAATCTAAACCAGAGCCTGTTGGCTTCTTGTGCTTGACTGGGAGTCTGTTTCGTTATGGTAGTTTTTACAAAACACTTCTGAGTAAGAAATAAATTCCAAATCTTTTTTTCCCCCGTCTCTTGCCAAACTCCACCAGGAAACAGAATCTCGTTATTTCAGTTAGAATATATTAATACTGACCCTCTCCAGCAGTTGGGACTTTTCAGGTTAGGATCACACGGCTTCTATTTTTACTCTAGTCTAAACTGTGGTCATATGGATAACAAAATAAATACTGGAATATTCTAGTTTAGAGGGGGAGAGGCGGCAATGCTTATAATAACATGGCTACAAACCTCTTGCTTTCCTCTGTTTGATATTCCAAAAAAGGAAGAAAGTACAACTTGGAACACATCTGTAAGTAATGAACATTTTCCTTTTGTGTATCATGCATATTCAACATAATCCCACTCAAAATCCCAGCATTGCTTTAATATACATTGCTTCGTAGAGCCCTATTTTTGTTGCCAACAGATTTAATTCAGGACAAAGCTTCTTCCCTTCTCTCTCTGGATTAGGAATATGAACCCTTTACCACAAACAGAAGGAAGAATTGTTGGTGTGTAAATTAAAATAAAAACTTAAAAAAAAAAAATTGTCGGTGTGTCCGACTTCCCTCCCCTCCTCTGCCGTGCCCCCCTTCACTTCCTTGTTGCCTAAGAGGAAGACTGGTTTTTGTTTAGCATTAGCAAAAAACCAATTGCAGGAAGAGTATTTTTTAAAGACATATTGATTGAATTTTTGTAGTTCCAGTGTTTCAGAATTCAAAAGCTAGAAAATCTAACTGCTTTGAACCGCTTTCAGTTTGTTTTTTTTTAAGAAGAAAATTTCTACCATTAAGTACACGAACTCAGTGTTACTGTAAAAACATTTTTTTTAAATGTTTATTTTTGAGAGAGAGAGACAGCATGAGCGGGGGAGGGGCAGAGAGAGAGAGGGAGACTCAGAATCTGAAGCAGGCTCCAAGCTGTCAGCACAGAACCCGAAGTGGGGTTTGAACCCACAAACTGTGAGATTGTGACCTGAGCCGAAGTTGGAGCTTAACCAACTGAGCCACCCACGTGCCCCACTCAGTATTACTTTTTAAATGCTCTTCAGCCATTTTAAATGTTCTCCACAGATCAACAGTGTCTCTGGCTCATTGGAGGCATCCCTAATGAGTTGGTGGTTTCTTCTAAGGTCATATTTATCTTTATGGCTCTTCTCACAGTATAAGGCAGAAGTGTAGATTGCCCTTTTTAAAGAGACCAGGTAAGAGAATGTTGATCTAGTTTTCCCAGATGTGAGGTAACCAGGTAATGTCATTAAAAAGCGTGGTTATTTCCTTTCCCCAAGTGGCTGTAAGCTTGGGTTCAGCCTTTCTGAAAAATGTGACATCTTCCTTCCTCTGTTGAGCCTTTATCACGTGTTGTCTCTTGGAGCACAATGATAGGTCTGGTAGAGGATGCAGAAAACAGCAGACCGGGTCCCGATTCTCAGACCGCTTCAAGGAATGTACGTTCTAAGGAGTGAGATCAGATTCCCACTCTGTGAGGCATCCAACAGGAAAATCCCAACCAGAGTGGTAATTCCAAATGAGTGGTTGGAGCTTGAAGAACTGTAAATAGATACCGTAGGAATTCTGTCATATGCTATGGCTTGGTTTGTTTCAGAAGGTTCATGGAACAAGTTGGATTTCTCCATAGTTGTCTATGATTTTACGTTAATTTGTTTTAAATTTGCCATTTTTATGAGCAACATCCTGCCTCACACTTCATACCTTCATGTGATTCTTCCTTCATAAAAGCTAATGATTTTTTTTCAGAATTTGGGTTTATTTTCCTAATAGGCACAAGTAAATAATTTATAGGCATACCTTGTTTTATTATGCTTTGCAGGTATTACGGGGTTTTTTTGTTTTTGTTTTTTTATGAATCGAAGTTTGTGGCACCTCTGCATTGAGCGAATTTATCATCACCACTTTTCTAACAGCATTTGCTCACTTTTTGTCCCTGTCACATTTTGGTAATTCTTACAATATTTCACACTTTTCATTATTATTATGGTGATCTGTGATCAGTGATTAGAATTCATTGAAAGCTCAGATGATGGTTAGCATTTTTTAGCAATCAAGTACTTTGTAATTAAGATATGTACCTTGTTTTAGACATAATGTTAGTGCACACTTACTAGACTCTAGTGTAAACCTAACTTTTATATGCACTGGGAAACCAAAAAATTCATTTGACTCTCTTTATTGTGATATTTGCTTTATTGCGGTGGTCTGGAACCGGACCTACAATATTTCTGAGGTATGTCTGTGAATCCATTCCTCACTTTATGGAAGGTACCCTAAGGTTTTTCTTAAAGTAAAAGGCATTAGCTTTCTGGGTAAGTAATTAAGGACTAGTATAGGTGTTTGAAGCAGTTCTAAACTAAAGACCTTTCTTAAGGATTTCTTAAGTAGGGGATTTACGAATTTTCTTTCATGTGTGACCTCACCTTTGACCTTGGCTTTTGTATGAATTATATACAGGATTGTAGAGTAAGCATGGGACATGATTGGGTACCAGGTAGTTAGTTGTCTGTAAACAAACCCTTAAAATAAGTGCTTGTAAATACAACAGTATTTGCTTGTAAGCTTATGTAACAAGCAAATGTCACATACTCAAGGACAGCAGTATCTTTTTCCAACAATAAACATAGGGCTCTTTCCTTCTATTACATCTTTAGTTTGGATGGGACACTTGAGGAAGATGAAGGTATTACTGAAAATAATGGCAATTGATGGTCACGACTCCAGGGATCCTTCATATGGGAAACTTACAGGACATTAGGCAGAGAAGAAACTGTTAAGCTTGAACTCTCTTAACATAGAATTTTCTCCCTATCTATGATGCCAAGAATACTAGTTCTGAAAGATGTTAAATAGATACCCTGGAGGGAGGATTTCCATGGCTAAGGTTTGTAAGTGCTGGATCAAGCAGGGTTCAACATGACTCTATTGGAGTTCTTCTCGTGACCTTTATTATGATTAGGTGTGAATCACAAGAAAAGCAGGTGAGACGTTAGGCACAGCATGGCCAGCACTCTCAGTGAGCATACAATTTGAAGTCCAGACTTGGATATGAAGCCTGCTCCCCACCTCTGAGCTGTAGGTCTTTGGGCAAGCCTCGGGTCCTTGGTCTGCAGTGGAGATTGTTGAGATGATTAAATGTACCAATGCTTATAAAAAACTTAGCACAAAATGCCTGGCACATAATAAACACATAACAGTCACCTACAGCTAATCCTTTTGAACTCCAGGCTGAATGGGTCTGATATCTTCATGTTCTGGGGAATTACAGTGTAATAGAAAGAACCTAGAATTAGGTGTCTGAAGTCTTGGATTTACCTTTGGCCACCAACTAGACTGAACGATTTTCAGCTACTTTGCCACTGTGGTACTCTGTTTCTTCACTTTTGAAGCAAATAGATGATCTTGAGGCCTATAGTGTCCAGTCATGCTCTAAGATTAATGTCCCTTTGGGCTTTACCTAAGCCAGAATTGGCAAGTTCACCTTAAGGACAAGTATACCATCTCTGAGTGACTGTATGGGAGAAAATTTTAATTATGATTTCATTTACGGTGTTTGTTAGCTATTAATAAAATAGTTTATTGAGTCATCTCTGGAAAGATAAGCTAAAGTTAACAGCCAGTTTGGCACTTTATAGTCACCATAAAAATTAATATACATTTGAGTCTAAATTGGGACAAATGTGCCTTTATCCTAAAACTAAGAGTATCATCTAAGTGTTTGTTTTCTATGGTATGATACAGAATGCAGTATTAGGCCACATGAATATTTTATTTTTATATCCGAAGGCTACTTTTCTGAAGGTCAGTTCTGGGATGTTTGGTATCCATGAATAGTTAGGTTTTCTACTTTCTGGCTTTGGTATTAACCTAAGTTTAAACCGTAAAGTGAATTTAACACCTGCTGCTTTGAGCTCTAATTATCTTGACCCCTGTTTATCGCTTGCACTAGTTTAAGGTACTTAGAGAACATTCATCTAGTAGATAAGGCAGTGTATCTTTCAAGGAAGACCTCAGATTTCTAAATAACTGATTTCCACACTGGCAGTTTGAAACGTAGTATTTGTTCAAAGTAGGCTTTATCTACGTGAGAAAATCCAGTGCGTAGATTTGTTCAGTTGCTATGTCACAAATTTTCTTTGCTGAGAAAGTAGACAGGTTGGTGATATTACTAAAACCAAGACTGGTCCACTGGATGGTCTTTTATGTGTTGAATTAACATTTCTCTGTTCATTTATATTCTAGATACAGTTACAAGTTTGGGCTGAATCGTGTTCTCAAAATACTGGTTTTCATCATCCTCAGGCATGTAAGACCTAGGTCACCATTGCTTTCCTCGATTTGCCATCCTGAAAGGAGTTTATTTCCTCTTAGAGGCGTTACCTAAAGGAAATCGGTGTGACCGCGTCTCTTGAGTATGTCGTGGAGCCTGGGGTTGGGTAGAGGAAGTGGCAGCAGCTGATACTGAAGTGCAGGTGAGGCCATATGGTGAAAGCACTTCTTTCAAGGCTAAGGAGTTTTTATTTCATCCTGTAGGTGACAGGGAGCCAATAAAACGTTTTCAGCTGGGAGTGACACAGTCACATTTAAGGGTGGTCCCTCTGCAGAGAATGGATCCAAACACAAAGACGTAAGCAGTGACCAAGTAAGGAGGCCTTAGTAGTTAATGGTCCAGGCCTGGTATGATGAGGTTGCTGTGATGTGGGGGCCAGGGGAGGGATGGAGTTAGGGTGGAGGCAGGTATGTATCTTGCCTTCCCTGAGGCATTTTGGGGATACAAAACGGAGTCCGATGCGCATTCTCCTCTGGGAAGAACTGCCTCCTCTCCGCAGGCAGTTTGGTGCTCCAGGTTCGGTGGCTGAAGGTGGCGTAAAGTATCAACCTCTATCTCGGTTTGCAGTAGACTCCCCGCCCCCCCCGTCAGTATACCAGGCGGCTTTCCACAACTTCCCTTTGCTCTCCTGTGTTCACATCTTGCATCAGCCGAGGGGGAAAAGGTCTGAAAGACCAGCTCTATTTTTCTTGCAGCTCGTACTCTGAGCCCTCTTAGCCAACATCATTGGCACAGCCTCACAGAAATGGTCAGTCCCAAATTAAACAGCCTCGTTATGAAATCCTCCAGTTGGCCGGCTGCTCCGAGCTGCCGGGCTGTGTCTACGTACATTCTCTCCCCATTCCTTTTGTCCAGTGGCTCTGTCTCGTTGAGCAAGAAAGTATTCAGAGTATGTCCTGGGGTTTTCTGCTTAGTGAGGCGGACCACATTTGGCTAGGTGTAAAAAGAAGTCCTCTTGAGTCACCCCTTTCCCTGGCTTTCGAGAGATGCACATCTTCTTGCCCCAGGGGAGTGGTGGTGCATAATCCATTTCTCTCCCCAGGCATGTTGACTGCGGAAGTCTTCTGCAGTGTGGAGTCTTCACAAAAGACATTTGTCATGTTTGGGAAGGTGTTTTTTATTTAAAGGAAAGACAGTGGAGGTATTCTTTGAGCATCATCTGCTGCAGTGTGAAAAGGGCCCTGCTTATTGTTCAGTGGACTTTGTGGAAGGATTTTGGTAATTCCTCCTATGCGCTTGGCGCCCCTGACATCAGAGCAGGTGATAACTTTTAGTTTGTTGTCATAATTACGGGCACCACACTGGAGGATGGAGGAGAACATACACGTAGCTGCCCTCGAGCACATTAAACATCCCATTGGCCCCACGACCATGCTGGAGCCCCACAGACCCCGATTGGCTGAGGGCAAGCCAGCTTCTCCAAATGCGCCCAGACTTCTACCCCAAGTCCTGTGGCGACTCGGGCCTGACAACTTCCTCGTAAGGGTTGTCCTGGGGAAGTCTGTTGCTCGTCAGGGTACCCAGTGTGGCTGAACTGTGAGGTGGCCAGAATCCCCTGGAGACGTTTTTGGCCCAACTGTCTGTTCGTTGTGACAGATGTATTAGTCCGGACAGCCACCGCACGCACCTAATGAATAGAAACGCAGTTTACCCATAGGGGTTAAATATCTTAGTGTGACCCATGCCCCATCAAACTTCTTTGACAGAGCCAAGAGGAAAATGAAATCAATATGAACAAAAGACAGGTCTCTAAGATGTGAAAAGATACTTTTACTTACTTTTTAGACTCTGGGCTACTTAAGTAGATGCAGTGCAACATGTATGGGAAGTTTGGGGGCAGATGATCGCCCAGGCTTAGAATCGAGAGATTTTTAACCTTAGGAATCCTGGAGGTCTTGTGACATGTGTAAACTCTGAAACCTGAGTCAAAGGCCAATTTGTTTTAGGTAATCTCAATGGACAAATATTTATTGAGTGCCCATGTACTTTGAGAGAGGCAGGGAGCATGCTGGGTCATTGAAGACCTGCCTTCAGCAAGTTGGACCCAGCTGAGGCACAAGAGAAAGTGTACATGAAACAGTGAGAAATGGCAGTAAGAGTTTAGGGCTTAAACTGTTCATACCCTATAAAATCCTCTAGCAGCTTCTAGCTAGATGCCGTACAGGGACGGGGAAGTCAGAACCTTTTTCATAGACAGGATTTGAGAGAAAGAATGAGAGGGTCCTCCAGACGATGTTCACAGGACAGAGTTTAACATAAGCAGGACTGAAAACTGTTCTTCGGTGTGAGCACAAACAGCCTAAGCAACATTTGCTGAGCACCTAGTGTATGCCAGGAGCTGTGATTGCAGGGAGCCGGGGTGGATTAAAGAGGAGCGTGGCACTGCCCTTGCCTCAAAGCCGCCGAGAGTCTGATAGGGGTCAGTTGGGTGGATTGTAGAGCTGAGGAATGTGGGCCTCCTGACACGCTTCACAAGCTTTGGGAATGACTGCCTGGAAGGGTGATGATGGCCTTGGAAGCCAGTAGGATGCAGGATGGCCTCAGATTGCAGAGTTCAGCTCTGACCATTCTACCAGAAAAATTCCAGCACGCTCTTGGCTCAGGGTGGTCACTTGATGCCTACAAGCCAACCCACTGGAAAACCAGTCCCTAAGGTTTTAGTTCTCGATGTGCCGGTGTTGTGGCTCACACAAAACGAGTTCCCATACTTTTCCATCAATTGGCACTGAAGCCTGGTGGAGAACATGGGCTCAGGTTTAAAATGCTTCAGCTTCTTGAAGCAGCCGCTGAAACCCGAGAGAATAAAGTTGGTCCTGTTACGGAGGGCTGGACCCATCTGCCCTCTTAGGAAGGTTCCAGTCACGGCGACCGCTGGAACACAAAGTTTTATTTTAAGAGGAAATCTAATGAAAGCCAGTGTAGTAAGGGAAACGTTGTTTTTTTTTTTTTTTTTTTTTTTTATAATTCCTGTTAGGAACAAACATTCAATTTATATTTAAAAATAGGACAATAACGAGTGTTGCCCGTTTCTAAACACAAATGTTGTTTAGAATCTGACATTCTGCTTTGTTTCTCGGTTTTCATGAGATACTGGTGGTAAAATATCAGTTTACTGAAACCATTTAAAAAAAAATTATACGTCTACTCTGCCTCCAATTCATGCGAGTACTCTTCTGGCAAGATTAGGGTGAATTTTAATACTAAAACTCTTACCGAAGAGCTAAGAAGCTGGGGAGCTGGTATACTTAGCGAACGATCCCTCTCCATATGAAGTGTGTGATTTGCTGTTTCCAAGTGCCAGTAATATAAAAAGAATGTGCTCGTGTGGGTTTATCTGCATTTGTCATTAAGGCTCTGCTAAGCCAGTGAGCCCTAGAAGCGGGCTTGTGGCGGCTTTTGCCCTTGTCAGATGAACCCCACAGGCACTGCTGCTCACAGGGTGTCCTGCCTGGCATCGGCATGGATCTGGGCTGCCTGGACAACTGGGAAGCTCTTGGGTGTAGTGATAAAGGTCTGAGTGTGGCCAAGCCTGCGAATATTTGCAGGGCCTTGATGGATCCTTGGGTCATGATTTGGCAGAAGTGTGGTAATACTATTGTATTCATCCCCAAGAAGGTCTTAAATAATTTGAATGGTTGGTAAGTTTCCCAGTAAGGAAGCCTCACAGTGACCCTGTGACAAAGAGAATGCCTGAGCTGGTGACCCTGTAACAAAGAGAATGCCTGAGCTGGCTTATAACTAGCCCTGGGACCACCAAACTCAGGCAGCTTTAGTGGAATATAATGAAATAAGCCCCTGATAGGTGCTTACGTCTCTGAGCTGTTTGGTTCTCCTGGATTTTAGGCTACATAGGCTTGCTTCCTTGGGGGGCTTTTGCCTGTGGTTAGCCTGTGACTTACCAGGATGTCCTGAGGAAGGGGAGGGTGGAAATGCGGGTTCAGAGGAATGGAGGAGAGAGAGATAGTCACTGTGGTGTAAACCTGAACAAGTAAGATAAATGAGCATGTTTCTTGATCTCTCACCATCCTGAATCCCTTCTCATTCTTCTCTCAGAGAGCAGAGCCGACATCTGATAAAGACATGTACCTCGACAACAGCTCTGTTGAAGAAGCTTCAGGAGTGTATCCTATTGATGATGATGACTATGCTTCTGCATCAGGCTCAGGTAAGGCTGGCTACTTCCATGCCCACCTCCATTCTTTGTGCTTGCACGTGCACCCACACCCATGCACATGCATAGGTGCACACGTGTGCGCGCGCGCACACACACACACATTCTACTGGAACTCATTTCAAGGAGGCAGGCAGGATGCAGGGTGGTTAAAAAGTCAAAATGCCTGGCAGCATATTCTAGCTCTCTGCCACTTAAGCTGTGAGATCTTGGGAACATATTTGACTTAGCTGAGCCTCCGTTTCCTCATTCATAAAATGGGAGGTAGTAATAGTCTCTATCACGTAGGTTGTGAGGATTAACGGGGTTAACATATCTACAGCTCTAGGAGTTTGGTGCTTGGCAAGTAGTCAGTGTCCTGTTAACATTAGTTTTGATTTTATTATGAAGGCTTTCAGAGTGATAAAAGTGGAATCTACCCTTAAATCCCTCAAATGCTAGTTTCATGAAACTACCAATCCTGTGTTATAGATTATGGGCGGGACCAAGAAGAGTTATGCCTTCTTACTCAAAAGTGGGAGGGAGAACATGGCAGCCAAATAAAATCATGATACAGTGATATCCTTACTCCTCTGGTGTATCAGTTATCTAGTAGCTCAGTAATGCTGCATAACAAACCACCCCGAAGCGTAGTGGCTAAAAACAACAATCATTTATTTAGCTTATTATTCTGTAGATGGCAATTTAGGCTGGGCTAACTGGGTTCCCTTATGTGTCAGTGGCCAACTGTAGGTTGGGTATGCAGCTTTGCTGGTCTGCACTGGGCTCTAACATGTCTTTGGGGCAGACTTGGCTCTGGTCTACACAGTCTCTCATCCTCCAGTGGGCCAGCCATTTGTTCAGAGGAGGAAGCAGAGATCCCAAGAGGGCAAGTACAAGTGTGCAAAGCCTCTTGCACACTAAGCTTAGAATTGGCACAGCATCACTACCACGTTTTATTGGTCAAAGTAAGTCATAGGTCCAGGCCAGACTCCAACGCTTAATGAAAGGATGTACAAAGTCACATTGCAGAGGATGTGGATATGGGGTGGGGGGGTGGGTAGTAAAGGATTCTGGCCATTTTTGCAATCTACCGTAGTGATAAATGTTTCACCTGTACCAGGAATGCACCCCCCTCCAAGAAGCTGGGAAGGAGGAAGAGCTTGTGCATATATCAACTAACAATCAAGTCAGGAAATTGTGGTCAGCAGTATGCTAGAAAAGTCTTCTCCAAGACCCTTCTTGTTTTGAGTTTTCACTGTAGATTCAACAGATGGCAAAAGTTACCCTGAATGTGGATGTCTGTAATCAGATTAGCCTGGGCTTCAGAATGACCAAGAACAAACTAAAATCAATTGTATCTTTGGTAGAGATCTACCTATATAGGAGTGAGTGTTTTAAGTTGGAAAAAAGCAAATCCGAGAAAGACAAGAGAGGTGGTGGCTGACCTAGTAACAATGAGCTTACAATGCAATCTGAATGTAAAAATAGCCCTCGTTATTCTTGGGGAAGTGATATATATCACACATGCAGAATGAGTGTGGAAAGAGTTGTTCTCCATGGCCCACAACACTATTAATATCTTTCACTCATGGCACCTCTTTTTTTCCTCTAGCACCTCAAAAGTGCTTTGTAACTGTCATCATCAGAGTATCCCAGGAAATAATAACTATGGACCCCTTTTTGCCCCCATTTCACAGATCTTAGAACCCAAGAGTTGTTAGATTTGTAGCTATTGTTCAATCACTTTGCTGACTTCTGCCAAGATTGTGCTGAAGTTTAATGTAAAGAAAGCAGGTACATAGTCCTGCTTCTCTGCCACCCTTGCAGATGAAAGGGGTCTGGAGTGGGTCATTTGAAATCCTGAATACATTAATCAGATGGATCGAGCTAAGGCTTGCTTCCACCTCGGCTCCAGCCCCGGGCAGATCACTGCTGCAAAGAAGTGCATCATTCTGGACTTTGGAAACCTCCTTATGCTGCTTAAAGGTATATTGATTTGCAGCTTAAAGGTGGTAGAAGTTGTAACCAAAATTTATAAAGCACTTCCTGTGTGTCAGGTGCTGTTCCTCTACTTACAACATCTACGTAAGGGCAGATTGTTATTGTCTCCACTTTTCACATGGGAAAGCCTGAGGCACAGAAGGATTGAGTAACTTGCCTCAGATCGCACTGTCAGAGTAATGGAGCTGGGGTAGGGACTGGGGAGTTGGGCTTGAGAGTGTGTTCTTTTTTGCTCTTTTGTTGTCCTGCCTTCTTGTGTCATAATACCCCACTCTAGAATTAGGCCACCCTGCCTAGCTGATGCCCAATCCCAGCTGGAAACTGGGATCCTCTCCAGGGTTTTGGCCATTGTTCCTTCTGTCCTCACTCCTATCTTAACTATCTAATGGCAAAGCAAATGGACTGGAGGAAATGGCTGGAGGCCTAAAGGGTACTTCCTGGATGAAGAGATGGGGTCATGCTATATGTGTGGACTCAAGAATGGGCATTAATGAATATGAACACTCCGACCATTCACTTAAATATTTCATAGGCATTCACTGTATGCCAGACATAGTGCCTTGTTCTTGGGACACAGATGAGGAAGACTTGGTCCCTGTCTTCAGGGGACCAAGCGCCTGAGAGAAATGTAAAAATGAGAAAAAAACAATTATAACACCATGTCAGGAGTGATATAATATAGGAAAATGCTGTACAACAAAAATTTGAGAGGTAAACATAGTATTCTGGTGCTATGGAACATACGTACCTTGGGGCACCTGGGCAGCTCGGTCAGTTAAGTGTCTGACTCTCGATTTCAGCTCAGGTCATGATTTCAGAGTGGTGAGATTGAGCCCTGGGTTGGAGCCTGCTTAAGATTCTCTCTCTCCCCCTCTGCCTGCGTGCCTGCCTCCCTCCCTCCCTCCCTCTCTCAAAAAACAAAAACACCCCAAAAAACTAAAAAACAACAACAAAAAACAAGGGAACACACATACCATCCAATGTCCAACTAAACCATCAATAAAGGAATTGGTCCTAACTCACAAGGACACATAAAACAGTAGAGGAGACAATAGCCATGATGTTTTGAAAGCTGGAAAGCAGATGGTCTTGTAATGGAGAGAGGGGATGATGTTGATTCTGAGAAAGACAGTGTGAGCAGTAGTTTCCCAGGTGGAAACGGGCTCTGGGCTGGGATGTCTCAGGCCAGAGAGAACAGTGAGAGTTTGAAAGTCAGGGATGACAGAGATGTGATCAAGGGGGCTCCCGGGTCTCTGGTTCGGGCAAGAGGGTCAATGTACTTTAATAAAGATAATAAATACAGTAGAAGAACCACCCGAGGCAGTTCACTCCTCTGTCTCTAACGTAAGAAGTGTTAGCTTGAGGGAGTTTTCTACTTTACACAATCTCCTCTCTTCTCAAAACAGATTCTCCTAATTCAGTGAGTCATATTTGTAACTGCTGTGAACAAAGGGGGGTCTTGAAAGCCGTTAATGGAAAATTTTTCATTTGGCATTGAAAAACATTTTTTTGCAAGGAAATGATTCATTGTAGGAGCAAATCAAGCATATTATGTGTCAAACTTTGACAGAAAACCAGGTAGGCTGTTAGAAACGAGAAGTGTGTTTCTAGAACCATCATTATTAATGACACATTTACATACCATTTTATATGTACGGTGCTTCCAAAATATATCCCATTCAGACCTCTGAGAGTTCGTTCCTGTCCCCACTTCACACACGAAGACACTGACGCCAGCATTCCTTGCCAAAGGTCAAAGCTAAAGATGCCAGAACCAGTCCTAGATTTGTTTTCAATGCCAAATCCCATATGTATTTCAGATATACTCTACCATTTCTTCTCTGTATGATGAGTGTACGCGCTAAAGTTGAAGGAGATAGTTGATAGAATAAAATATTTTAAAATGCGAAATTGAAAAACAAAAACAAAAGCGTCCTAGCCTCTTGCCATGTTTCCAACACAGCACCTCTTCCGAACTACTTATTTCATTTTACCAGGATCCTGTGAGGAATTTAGAGGTATTTGTCTTTCGCTCCTGTCTGAGGAAGCAGGTTAGAGTTGCAGAGTTTTGAGTTTGAGTTTGTTACACATTTGACAGATGATCACCTTAAAAAAGAATATTGTATTTGAATGTCAGAAATTCTTAAATGCTATTCTGGTAAAAGGCAAAAATAAAAATAAAAATAGTGTCCAGGTCGCAGGCAGTTGGCAGTTAGTTACTCATTGAACAAATACTGGATTGGAGCCTGTGGCTGTTGGGGATTCTATTAGGCAATCGGGGAGCAAACAGTTGCAATTCTTGGCCTTACAGAGCTTCTAGTCTACTAGTGGAGATTTCAATCAATAGTTGTGTAAATAAATGCAGGATTACAAATTTGTGATAAATGCAATTACGGTAAGAAAAGTGGTACTAAAAACCATTTAACAGAGGACACTGAGGTAATATGGAAGAGAGGGAGGATAACATGGGGAATGACCTTGGTGCTAATGTCTGGAGGTGAATTAGGAACTAGCCAGGTGAGGGCTTCTGCCAAGAGATCAGGGACAACAGGGGAAAATGAGGCTCAAGGAGGCTGGAAAAGTGGGCCAGGGCTGGACCCTGCAAGGCTGGGCTGAGGCATTTCCTATACATCTTGAGCAGTGGAGTGCCATTATAATGGCATTATATTAAACAGGAGGATGATGGGGTGACAGCCACTTTGTGGGCAGTGGACTGAAAAGGGGGCTCTTCGAAAGAAGGCAGGTACGGTGGCTTGTGGACAGTTTATGGTGGCATTGGATGAGAGTGGTGGCCCTGGGACTGTGAAAAGCTGTTAGAGTGAAGACATATTAAGAAAATAAAATTGGTAGAACTAGGGGATGGATTCAGTGTGGGGTAAGGAAGAGGAAGGCAGAGTGGTGACTTCCAGGAATGGGGGGGTTCTGTTTGCTGCCCATTAACACCAGATGACCGCCACGTCTGTAGGGGCAGAGGGAGATTGTGAGCTCTGTTTTGAACACGTTAGAGGTGGATGGCACCTTCGAGTCACTGGAGTGAAAATGTCAAGTAGGCCAGTGGATGTGTAGGTCTGAATTTCAGAGGAGCAGTTAAGCTAATGATATAAACTTAGGTTTTGTTTGTATTTAGATGGTAATTGAAGTCGTGGCTGTAGGTGAGGCAGAAAGTGTAGAGTAAGAAGCAGCCTGGGGCTGATGCTCAAGGAACTCTGATATTTAAACTCTAGGTCAAAAAAGCCTGAGCCCGCAGAGGAGACTTAGAAATAGCCCAAGAGGTGAGGGGGAAAGCTGGGAAGTCAAGTCCTAGAAGCCCAAAGATAGTATATCAAGAAGGAGACGGTAGCTGACCAGTGTCCAGTGGTGGTAGGAGGCTCAATTATATGAGGACCACTCTGGAAGATGCCTTTGGATATGGCAGCGTGGAGGACATTGGTGACCTGATTAACAAGCAGCACTGAGAGCGTGATGACAGGGAAGGTCTGACTAGAGGGGGTGCAGATAGCTGGTGAGCAGGGATGCTGATGAGGACCCACAGCACCACTGGAAAAGTCTTGGCTGTAAAAAAAGCAGAGAGAGAGCAGCAGTTCCCCTCAGAGAATAAAGGGCCTACTGTGGGAGAGTCTTCTCTCTCTGTTGTTTTGTTGTGTTTTAAAATGGAGAATGTAGGGGTGCCTGGGTGGTGGCTCAGTCGGTTAAATGTACGACTTCAGCTCAGGTCACGATCTTGCAGTTTGTGAGTTCAAGCCCCACATCAGGCTCTGTGCTGACAGCTCGGAGCCTGGGGCCTGTTTCGGATTCTGTGTCTCCCTCTCTCTCTCTCTGCCCCTCCTCTGCTGGTGTTCTCTCTTTCTCTCTCTCTCTCTCTCTCAAAAATAAATGTTAAAAAAATTTTTAAATAAATAAAATGAAATGGAAAATGTAGCATGTTTCAACATAGGAAAGGAAGAAATCTCATGCACAGAAGAGTTTGAACATTCAAGTAAAAGAGGAGATCCTTGAGAGTGTTCAGGATAATATTACAAAAAATGCCAGGCTGTCCATGGATCCCTTGGAAATCAATTCATCGCAGTGAAAACTGCAGGAAAGTTAAGTGTGGAATTCGTTTTTTAAGTTTATTTGGGGAGAGAGAGAGCACAAGCAGGAGAGGGGCACAAAAAGGGAGAGAGAATCCCAAGCAGGCTCCGTGCTGTCAGCATGGAGCCCAATGCAGGGGCTTGAACTCACTAACCATGAGATCATGACCTGAGCCAAAATCAAGAGTCAGAGGCTCAACCGACTGAGCCACGTGGCATCCCTTAAATGCCAAATTCCTGAGGAATAGGTATTTTGAAAACACATGGCCCTGTCAGTGTCCATCCTCAACAGTACCATCTGATGATATAGAAATCTGTGTTGTGATTCATGTGCTCAGCTTCTCTTTGCTTGTTTTTTTCCAGGAGCTGATGAGGACGTAGAGAGCCCGGAGATGACCACATCCCGACCACTTCCAAAGATAGGGTTCACTAGTGCTGTTCCCAAAGTGGAAACCACGACATGGGAGATCCAGAACAAGATACCTGCTCAGACGAAGGTGTGTTTGTTTTGCATTGCATTACCGGGTTGTTGTAAGTGTTTCAGTTTAAAAATTGCACAGAATGTTCCTTTTGAGAAGCCCCACTTAAAATTATGTGAGGACAAATGGTCTTTCATCATCTTGCTGTAAATGGCTCTTTCTTACTCTTTATGATCGTTTTGACGTTTACCCACCGACTCCTTCATTGTTGTTTAAATAAACGTTTTTCTTCAGAGCAGTTATAGGTTCATAGCAAAATTGAGTGGAAAGTTCCCATGTGCCCCCTGCCCTCACACAGACACCACCTACCCCCCAGAGTGGTACATTTATTACAATTGATGAACCTAATTGATACATTATTTTTACCCAGAGTCCATAGTTAACCTTAGGATTCACTCATGGTGTTGTACCTTCTGTGGGTTCTGACAGATGTACCTTGTGCTGCCTCTTTATCTCTCCTGCCCCCCCCCCCCCCGGAAAGTACTGATCTTTTTACTGTCTTCATGGTTGGGTTTTTCCAGAATGTAATAGAGTTATCACCATACAGTATGTAGCCTTTTGAAATAGGCTTCTTTCGCTTAGCAGTATGCATTTAAGGTTCCTCCGCGTCTCTTCATAGCTCAGTAGCTCACTCAGCTACCTACTACTACCTACTACTTTTATCACCCCGGCCTAGCTTATATATGGATATTTTTTATAGGGTGCTAAGGGTCTCAAAACCCAGTTAAGAAACAAAATTTTTTCTGTTTATTTGGGCTTAAGCTAAGAAAATTTGTTTTCAGTTCATAAAGAATTTTTTTCTGAGTTAAAACCATTGTGAACTTTACACATGATGAAACAGGTTCTGGAATAAGGAAACTCCAGGTTGCTGTCTCATTCAGTTACTTCTTAAAGTCTCCTCAGACCTGTCATCGGCAGAATAACAGACTTGACCTCTTTCAGGGATGATGAACGTGGTTGCATCTCAATATATTCATTTTGAGGGCTGAGTTATTAAGAAATAAGGTCTTTGGATTTAGAGCCAAAGTACTAGTTGTTGAAAACTATGAGACTGGTGATTTTGGCCTTATTATCATTATATTGTAATTAGCCGACCACCTACTAGTGGGTAAGCTATTTAAGTTGGAAAATGCATATGAAAGTCTGAAGAAGGCCTAGGCTTTAAATCCTGGATCTGGTCAAATTTCTTACCTTCTCTGAGCCATTCCTCATGGGTCCGTGAGAAGATTAAATGTGGGTGGGTGCCTATAGTATGGCCCCTGAGACCCAGGAAGCATTCTGTAAGCCTTGACTGAATTTGGTTAGAGCAATCACCAGATAAGCCTTATAACTGCAGTAGGAGGCTTTGTAGATGGCCCAGGGCTCGCAGACTGCTTATGAAAACTTAGAAACACAAGTGTCCCCTTTGAGAGCTCCTCCATCTGTTGGTCAGAAACGAGCTGCTGCCAAGCTTTAGTAGGAGACAAGATGTAGAGGGCTGTCCCCTGAAGGTAGTGACACGTCTCGTCTGGAGTAAGAAGTGCCCCTCTACAGGCAGGAACGCATGACAGCTTCCCACACTTTCATGTCCCTCCCTCTGTGTCCCTGCTGCATGGGAATAGGACAGTGAGTGACAGAGCTGGATGCGTTTCTGCAGATGTGGAGGGGCCGTGGCCAACCCTCCTCACACTGGAGGATGCTCTGTAGGATTAAGAAGAACCAAATACTGTCAGTAGCAGACTGACTTCACAGGCCAGGCGAGAGGAAAAAAGGTCCCTGAACACGGGCAGACATGCTAGCATGTGCTGGCTCCATGTGCGGGAGCTGCTCTGTCAGTGCATGGAGTTGAATGAATGAGAGAAGAAGGAAGAAGGGGAGGAATGCAGGGTAACTGTTGCCATTGATGGGAGGATGGGGAGGGGGCCCTCAGTGTGGGTGGCACAGTTCTCCAGTGTGACTGTTGAAAGATGCATTTGGCGTTCTGCGGTTTTATTTGACCGCTTGTCATGGCTGAATCTCTTGTGACCATTAGGACCCACTAGCTTGAGGCAAGAAACCCAGTTTTGGCTTTCAGTGATAAAAATTGTACCCTAAACAAAATCTAATGTGACAATCGAGTTCTGGTCAGTTGACAAGAACGAATTTAAAATTGATTTCAATTTTTAAAAATTGGCCTTAAGGAATTAATTGTGTCAGGTCTAGATAAAGAAGATAGATAGATGTTTGGCAGATGAGCTCAGAAATTAAGAATCTCCAAACATTTTAATATATGTATATTCCTAGTATCATTTATGTTCAATGGAGTGATTATTCATTGCTTCATGAGAGATTTATGGCATGCTACTCCTCATCCTAGGTACTGATAATGATACTATTGATAATTAATGATTTAATTTTCTTATAGTTCCATGGTACGGCTTAGTTAAGCATTGCCTCTAGGATACCATTAATGTCAACTTTTGAATGGGTCTGACAGTGGCATCAGCGTCACTGTTACAGATATCCTATCTGGTTTGTTGTAAATTTATGTGACAGCAATGAAAAGAACCCAGGTGTTTGTTGAAGCAGAGCATTACTCATCATCTTTTACTTCGGATACATTTCCAAGGCATCCCAACAACCAGACGTGGATGCAACAGATCTTTGACTTCATTTAATCATCTGTGTTGCCTTTTTGTAATTTCATTTTGCACATATCCACAAGAGTTAAGGTATTTCAGATTAGTTCCATCCTGTAGAAATAATCCTTCTGAATCAAACCCCTCCTTCTATACAATAAGACATTTCAATTTAAAGGATAAATGTTCCATCCAGAACACCTGGAAGTTTGTGCACTGATGGACTGTCCTTGTAAGAAGATGGCGGCCCCAGTTTAGTTTCTTTGGAAGCCTAGTGTTCAGTTCACTGAGGCAGGGACCCATGACCTCACATACTCTGGAGTTCAGATGGATCTACCTGGTCTGGTTAGTGGTCCTTCCTGGATATACCAGTGACCTTAAGCCACCCCAAAAAGGTGAGGTCTTTCCTTTTTATATTTAGACTTGAGTAGACAAGTAGCTGGCTCCCATTTTGGATGAACTCTGGCCTTCAGAAAGCAATGTCACTTAACTGGACCATAGCTGAGAGTCCTAATGAACATGGACTTGGCTGTTTGTAGGCAGACTAGTAGAGCTGATAAGGATTATTGTCTATAATAATAGCCAATGCAGTTGACAGTGTTTTCATCAGTAGTGTCGGTCAAGTAGAACTTCAGCCTGGTAGTTAGAGTTTGCTGCAAGAACGTGGGTGTGATGTGATAAACACCTGAACAGGGCTGTGGAAATGGGGAGCCGAGGAAGATACTTAATATGAGAGAATGGTGAAAGGCAAGTTGGCAGGACTGTGACATGGCAAAACATAGGATTTGAAATGTGCTCAAATAACTTTGGGGGCCCCAAAAGAATAGCTGGTACCATTAATAGACATAGAAAAGAAGATCAGTGTTATTCAGTGCTACAGCCAGGGGTTAGTGTCCTGCAGGCTGCTGGGGGGTTGGGATTAATGCTGGCTGGAGATGAGCTTCTGAGAGTTACCATCTTGGATTTGAGCTTTAGAATTGTGGGATACCCAAGAAGCTGGGAGTGCACGTCACTGAACGGCCACGGACACCAAGGTGCGAGAAAGTGGTATGACTTGGTGTGGATCACACGGGAGCTGCTTATAGAACCCAGACTCCTGAAGTTCTAGTTCAGGGTTTGCTGAAAGTGTAAGAGTGAATAAGTAGAGGGGAGCATTACGGAGTAAGCCTGGGGAGCTAGTCTGCAGAGGGGTAGCAGGGAGAGCCTTGGAGAACACCTGGAGAGAAAGCCTAGGAGGAAGCTGTCATCACAGAGCCCCATGTGGCAAAGAGATGAAGGAATAAGGAGGCCTGGGGCCATGCTCTTGGGTTGGTGTAGCGAGAGAGACTTGTAGCCTGAAGAGTGGTAAGAAAACAGATCTTATGAGCGAGTGTCTTTGCCTATACCTGTGATGGGTGTTATATGAAACCATGAACAGCATGGGTCCATCATAAAACTTGCCCATTGGTGTTTATTCCAATTATTTCCCACATTTTTTTTTCCAAACCTTGGAATATATCTATTGTATCTTCTTTCCAGCACATTATACAGATTTTTTTTTAATCTTTTCCTTTTTCCAATATCAGTCACCTGAAGAAATTGATAAGGAAAAAGTTCACCTGTCTGACTCAGAAAGGAAGATGGACCCAGCTGAAGACGATACAAATGTGTATACTGAGAAACACTCAGACAATCTGTTTAAACGAACAGAAGTCCTGGCAGGTGAGTAACCCAGTGGGGGCCTGGTGGGAAGGTCCTTAAATAGGCCTGTTTGGCTAAGTGATATTCAGAGGTGTAGGCCAAGCTTGCTGAATGTCACCTTCCTGCTGAGAGCAGTCTTAAGGGACAGGAGTTAGGCAAATGTTGTCTTTATTTTCTGTCAGCTCCTTCATCCTACCGCCTGATGCAAGAAGAGGAAAGTTCAGAACTGAATTGGTCCAGAACAACCGGGTGTGGGGGATGGTGGGATTGCAGCTCTATCAGTCCTGCTCCAAGTCATCCTGATGCCAAAATAAATTCAAGAGAAGGAAAAGTTCTTTATGGGGAGGGCAGCTGACACAGAAAATGCCCAAGGCATCAAGAATGCTATCTCGAATCAGAGCTTACCTGATGGAAGTATTATTTGATTTTAAAGGGGAAGATTTGCAAGATTTAAGAACACTTAGTCCTCGAAAGGGTAGTCCCAAAGCCAAGACTAGAAAGGAAATTTGCTCGTTTTTCATATTTACCCTTCCAAAACTTAAGTCAGTTATATCCTGTTATGTGTCTTCGGTGAAAAAGCAATTAGAAGATTAGACTATGAAATGTGAGTACTGAGAACACGAAGGAATTTTAGAGTATGGAGTCAGTTGAGGCCCCAGCCAGATTTTTTCCTGCTGAGGCTTTTGGATGATATTAATACTAATCAAAGAAAGTATTGTACCTTCCTTGGGAATGTCAGATTGGTGTAATGACCCGGTTGTTTCATTGAATCTCGTTTCTAAATGTTTTGGGGTTTTTCAAATGGAGCCTTTTATAAAAGTGTAAACAGATTGGGCCTGACAGAGTTAATTTCTGCAACCTTTGAATCCGTCCTAAAAGTAATCTTCCTTTTTGGCGTGTTTCAGCTGTCATTGCTGGCGGAGTTATTGGCTTTCTCTTTGCAATTTTCCTTATCCTGCTGTTGGTGTATCGCATGAGGAAGAAGGATGAAGGAAGTTACGACCTTGGAGAACGTAAACCATCCAGTGCTGCTTATCAGAAGGCACCTACTAAGGAGTTTTACGCGTGAAACTCCCACTTAGTGTCTCTATTTATGAGATCACTGAACTTTTAAAAATAAAGCTTTTGCATAGAATAATGAAGATCTTTGTTTTTTGTTTTTCTCATTAAAGAGCCATTCTGGCACTTTAATGATAAAATCCCATTGTATTTAAAACTTTTCATGTATTTCTTTAGAACAACATAAAATTAAAACTTAACATCTGCAGTGTTCTGTGAATAGCAGTGGCAAAATATTATGTTATGAAAACCCTCTATGTTCATGGAATCGGTTTAAACTTTTATGCGCAAATACAAAATGATCGTTTTTATCCTACGGTTCGAAGATGAAAGCTGTTTGTGTCCGCGTGTCTCTGATTGACCTTACCAAGTGGTCTTACTTTGTTAATTTATCTGTTCCCCTCTCCTCTGCACTTTCCCTCTTGTCCCTTGAAAACAAAACAAAACTCTATGCCTTTTGGAGCTGTTACGGTGCAATTTGTCTTTGGATAATTCAGATAATGGTAATTTAGTGTATATGTGATTTTCAGATATGTAAACTTTAACCTCCACTTTGTATAAATTTTTAAGTGTCAGACTATCCATTTTACACTTGCTTTGTTTTTCATTACCTGTAGCTTCAGGCAGATTTGCAACAGCAAATTAATGTGTAAAATTGGATTATTACCACAAAACTGTTCAGTCATAGCTATCTAATCAGATCTTCTTTTGGGAGGATTTGATGTGAGTTACTGACGAGCCTCAGCAAACCCAAAGATGCTAACAGTATTTTGAGAAGTTGCTGCAGATTCCTTTGGCCACTGTATTTGTTAATTTCTTGCAATTTGAAGGTACGAGTAGGGGTTTAAGGAAAAATCAGTTTTTGTTCTTAAAAATGCATTTAAGTTGTAAACGTCTTTTTAAGCCTTTGAAGTGCCTATGATTCTATGTAACTCGTTGCAGACTGGTGTTAATGAGTATATATAACAGTTTAAAAAAAAGTTGGTATTTTATAAGCACAGACAATTCTAATGGTAACTTTTGTAGTCTTACGAATAGACATCAATTGTAATTTGGGAACATAAAAACTACTGAATAAATCATGTGGCCTAATATTGAAAATGTCACTGTTATAAATTTTGTACATTTTCGATCAAATGTACATCTACCCTTTGCAAATGACCATCTGCTCTCAAGGATGATGTGGGTTTGATTTCTGAGTGTTCCATAGAGTGTCTGTAAATCAAAACCAAAGAGCTCATCGATGAGGCTGTTTATTACCAGATTCACTTCCGAATTGGCCAGAGGAAATCTGAATGTATCCTGTGTGTGTTCGGGTGTAGATATTGGAAGACTGCCAGGGAAGGAATAGTGAAGTTGGCAGCCTTTGTAGGATAGCTGATGGCAACGTTGAGAGGGATGCCTGCTTTTGCAAATAATTTTTAGGAGTTAAATTCCAAAGAACCGAAGGGGACTCTCCTGATGTCAGTATCTAAGGTTTTGTCCTATAGACTGAAGACTGATTTACCTTGGAAACTGTGCTCCAAATCTCTCCTGAAGCTTAACGGAAGAACCAATAGACGGAATGCCATAGTTCACACCATAGGGAAGGGAAGAAGGGCAGGGAGGCTCTGTGCATTAAAAGGAGGGCCTCACTGCTGGACACTGAAATAGCTGCAAAGCAGGGGTTCCTGAGGAGGAGATGGAAGTATGAGGGTACCCGGCTGGGTATTTCCTTCGAACTGAACATTTCCTTTTCTGTTTTAACCATAAATTTTGTTTTAACGTGTGAGCCGCCCAAGTAGGAAGAACACCGCAAAAACAGCAACCCTTTCAATACATAATGTACTTTTAATAAAGTATGAATACTGCTTCATTTAGAGACCGTTTCCTGGAATTACCACATAACTCATTAAAAAAGTTTTTTTAAACAGCACTCGGAACAGTGTTTACTTAAATTCTTAATGGCCTTAATTCTCAAATTCCTGTCCCATCACTTACAGAGTCAATCCACTTTGGAGTGATTAAAAGGAAGTTCTAGCACCTTCTAAAGTTGCACAATATCCCTCGATTACAGAGGTTAAGAATGTAGTGGGTATACCTCTAACTGTGCAAAAGCATAGTGAAATTGAGTTTGTAGAATAACAACTGCTTGGAATATCCGTGCCAAGAAAAGAAAGTTTCTGGCAAATATTTTGTCACTGCTGTAAAGCAAAATATTTGTTAAAGTGCCAAAATAAAGTCTGTCATGCTGAAAGTAAAAAAAATCATTGTATAGACTGACATCCAGTTTTCTTCAACTGTATGTTTTCTGCCTAGTTTTTATTTTTTATTTTTAAGATGCAGCGACTAGTACTACAAGAAATGTTAGTAACGATTACCAAGTTCAGGAAAATTTTGGTAAAATTATAAACATTAAAGCCAATATGAAAACTTCCTGTTTCCTTAACCACATGTAAGTGATTTCCTTTGTGTGAATATGGCTTTTTGTATAAAAGGCTTGCAATATTGAAATTGCCCCATTTTCGGTGGATGGGGAAAGTGGGATGAGCTGATGTTGTGTGTTTTTGTTTTGCATTGTTTTTTTAAGTTACAGCTGCAGGTACATAGTACCTGAACTTCAGAATTAGGACCTGGTTAATAAAATTGTCATCTATTCACATTGGAAGTTGATAGCTTCAGATTGAATGTTTAGTGGAATTTTGGTGATTCATTTTTGCAAATTAGACAAAAGACCCTTGCTTATTGAGAATATAGTCTGATTTTGTAGGGTCTAGGAGATTAACCTAAATTAGTAGAACACAATTACCTAATTCTGGTTGCCTGAAGGAATGTGAATGTCCTGCAAAGGATGCTGGGTCCTTCAAGAACAGGGACAATAAATAGCAACTTCCTGGTTTTTAGGAGCTTACTTCTTCAGTGTCTTAGACATTTTGAAAACTTATAAGCATAGTGAAATTGCTTATGGTAAAAGCATATGGTAAATTTTTAAGTGAGGAACAAAAATATAAAGCCTAAAAATATTGCAGGGTGAATTTTATGACAATTGTCTTTACAGCTTTATTAGAATTCTATAATGGGGTGGTTGAAAATATTTTTTAATATGATTTTTAAAAGACAATGACTTCTTAAAAAAATTTTTTTAATGTTTATTTTTGAGAGAAAGAGAGCGTGAGAGGGGGAGGAGCAGAGAGGGAGACACAGAATCCAAAGCAGGCTCCAGGCTCTGAGTTGTCAGCACAGAGCCTGACGCAGGGCTTGAATCCATGAACTGGGAGATCATGGCCTGAGCTGAAGTTGGGCACTTAACTAACTGAAGCACCCAGGCGCCCCTAAAAGGCAATGATTTTAAGCAACATAATCTTTTAACTTGAATTTCTAGGTTCTAAGCCTCTGGCAGACATTAGTGAGACCCTAAGTGGTTTTCAATTAAAATTAACCAAGCCAGATGATAAGTGTAGGCTGAATTGAGTAACCATGGAGGTGTTTTTAGTGCTGATATTCTATTACAATAGTGAAAGTTGAGATTTTGCTATTTCTGGGAAGTCAGCTTTAGCAGGCATGGGAAACTTTAAAAAAGAATAGAAAAACTGTGTGCCAGTTAGTGGTAAAAACAGTATCAAAATGAATTTTGTCCCATGCTGTTTCCTAATTCTGGGTGACTTCACTCTTAGGATTTATGGTTCTAAGATTTCATTTCTTTTTGTTTATCCGTTGCATATGGTTTTTAGCAAAGCTTTTTCTGACCAAGGAACCATGGTGGCTTTGGGGGTAACTTGGTTTCCTGTGAATGAGCTGGAAGGATGTATGTGACCCAAGCAACAGTTCTAATGTACAAACGAAGTGAAAGCTTTAGGCTTTGGTGTTTCTGATGGCACAAATGCAAGATTCATTCATTCCAGTTGCCTTGTCAAAGTAGCATTCAAATAACAAATGCTTGTGCAAGTCATCAGAGGTTTAATCAGATATTTGCCTACTGAGTATGCCCTGGGCACTCTTCTGGAAGCTGGTGTTTAATGGTGAGTTAGATAGAGACCGTACTCTCATGGGGTTTGGAGAGGGGTATGTGGAGGAAACAAAACTAGCAAGAATTGCCATTAGGTGGTAATTTCCACAGTGGATACAATGCAGACTGACGTTAAGGGACCGAAGGACTGTATTAGCCAGCTAGGCTAGGTATCCTGCGGTAACAATCTCAAAGTCTCAGTAACTTGCAACAGCAAAGATTTATGTCTTGCTTATGCCACATGTCTGTGGGTTGGCAGAGTTCTGCTATGAATAATTGTCACCCTCAGCCCCAATCTCCGGTCAATGGAGTGCATATTATCTGGAATGCTGCTGGTCACTGTGGTAGAAGGAAAATCATGGTAAGCACACAGTGGCTCTTAAGGCTTCTACCTAGCAGTGACATATGTGACTTTCCACCCACACTTCATTTGCCAAAGCAAGTCATGTGGCCACAACTAACTTCCAGGGTGCAGAGAAGTGCAATCCTACTTTTACCCCAAAGGAGAGAGATGGGGTATTTGTGAACTGCTATGATTATTACAGCCTGGTTAGGAAAGATCTCTGAGAGGGTGAGACCTGAAAGATGTGTGGCCAGCGGTGGTAAAATCAGGACATTCATCCCAGGCTGTGAGAAGCTCTAAGCAGGGAAGGAGCTTGGCATGTTGGAAGAACAGTATAAAGGCCAATATCTGACCTTGGTAGTAGACCATGGTACAAAAGGTGGGGTAAGAAGGCTGAGAAGTGTAATTGCCTCCTTACTGGTCTTCCTTCCCCCACTTTTGTTCCCTTAATTGTATTCCCCACAATGAAGCTAGCCTGATTGCTCTATGATGAAAATTATTTATGCCACTCTCTGCAATGGCTCCTATAGCACTTAGAATACAGTCCTGACTTCTACACCTGCCCTCGAGATCTTCAGGACCTGACCCCTGGATAATCCATTACAAGGAGACACAGTGGGGGAGGGGTAACATGGCCACTTAGGGGATCATTATTGTTACCTAGAGGAGAAATGGCAGTGGCTGAGCCTAAGGTGGTAATGGTGGAGATGGAGAAGAGTGGAGAGGAATTGTTTGGGGAGGAAGAATCAAGTAGATCTTGCTAAAAGGTTGGAAGAAGTAGGGAGTAAGAAAGCAATCAAAGATGACATCCATATTTTTGGCTAAGCTGAGTGAGTCACATTCTGAGAAGGGGAATATTGGGGAGTTGGCTGATAAGAGTTCCTTTTGGGTCAAATTAAGTTAAAAGGAACTATTAGACACCCAAGTGGAGGTGTCAGGTGAACAACTGAATGTAAGAATCTGGAGCTCAAAGAGGTCTGAGCTAGAGATATTAATATGGCAATACTGTCAATCACTTGCCTGTTGGCACTCCCATTTCCTTATTTTCCCTGCTCTACTCTGTGTGGAAGCTGGAGGGCAGGGAGAGGGATGACCCATGCAAACCACGTTTCCCAAGCTTCCTTGCCAACTGGCTTCTAGGAAAGTTTGGCCAATGGAAGGTTACTGGCAAAAGACTACAGGTCAGGAGGAAGGGAAAAGTCAGAGTACTTTTCCCTGTCCCAGCTTTGGGCAGCATCTCTGGCATTAATGTATCTGTTCAATGGTTTGAATTCCCACTAGTTTAGTTTGTTCCTAAACTCTCATGAACCCCATCTTCCCTCTTGGTCTCTCCAGTCTTAGGGAGGGTAGCAGCTTCCTGCTGTTGCTATCTTGCCTGGGTTATTTTGCCATCCCCAGTTTGCTCTTACAACTTTTCCAACATCTTTGTAACTAAGTCCCTGGATTGAATTCCTTCTATTGCATTGCCCAGCATGGGTTCTGTTTTCCTTCCTCTACCCTGACTGATGACAGGAATGAACAGTATATAGATAGTATTAAAGCCATGGGTCTAGATGAGATCATTTGGAGAGGTAAAAGATAAAGAAGGAGGATGACGCTGGGTCTGCCTTCTAGCACAGTCTGTCTTTTTAGAGGAACCACTACCAGATTCACTCTTTAGTACCAGTCACAGAATTGGGTTTACATTTTCACAGATGCTTAGCAGGGAACAACAATCTTTCATTGCAAGGGGGGGGGAGGGGAATCCCCATCATGCATCATACCTCATTTTTGAGCAAATTAATAAGCATAATGAAGTATCCACTTCTACCAGGTTCTTAATAGCATACCATATGAACTGTTTTTAAAAGAAAATAAGTTAATTGGGCAGAGGAGAATTATTTGCATGTTCAGGAAATCTATTATTTGTGTTTACAATAGGAAAATATCAGCAAACAACACAGTCATTTTCCCACTTGTAGCCTTGTCCTGGGATCACTGAAAGCAGGATTTTTGCCTCCTTAATTACTTTCTGCTTAGGTAAATACCAGGGTAAGCTCCCATTTCCTCTGTCTGGACCAATTGCAAGGAAAAGCAGTAAAGAGGATACAAAATGTAGATGTACTTGGTTCCATGTCAGACCCAGAATTTGGGGATTGTGAAGTTCCCTTTTCTGATAACCTGTATCTCAGTCCTTTCTTTTTTTAGTATGTTACCTCTTTTCCGCAGGTGTAAAATAAAAATAACAACATCCAGTGCACTGGCTTATTGTGGGAATTCAGGGAGGCACATTCAGTGAGGTAGCTTAGCGTGTTATCTGGCATCTGGTAGCACCTCAATACGGGACTATTTATTCATTCCTCCACAAAGGGTTTCCTGGGCACTCACTATGTACCAGGAATCGTTCCAGGCTCTGAGAATACAGGAACCAACAGCACAAATTCCCGGCTCTCAAGGAACTTACATTCTAGTGGGAAGAGGCAGACAACAAATGTGTAATGTGTTAACAAAAAGTCATTTGAGCAGAGGCTTGAAGGTGGTGAGGGATTGAGCCATGGTAGCTAGGGGAGGGAGGTCTGGGGTGCTGGGTAGTGTTCCTAGCAGAAGGAACAACTGCCAAGGCCTTGAGTGTGGCAGAGGAGCAAGTGAGCCAGGGACGAGAGTGCTGGGCAGTGAAAGATCCGTGGGCCAGATGGGGTATGTATGACCTTGTAGCCATTGTGATGACCTTAGCTGTTACAGGATTTTGAGCCAAAGGTGATATTATCTGAGCTAGACTTACAATTCATTCTCAAACCTTAGCAGGCATCAGAATCACCAGGAGCTCTTATTAAAACATAGCTTTCTGGGCTCTGCCTCCAGAATTTCTGATTCTGAAAACCTGCATCCATCGACTTTCCCTATGTACAGCTGCTACTGCTAATCCAGGGACCCCACTTTGAAGACCACTGCGTCAAAGGGATTGCTTTGATTATTGGGTTGAGGGTTGATTGCTTATGGGCGATGGATGTGGGCAAACACGAGAGCAGGAAGATTTGTGAGGCTCTTTTGGTACTCGAGGAGAGACCATCATTGTGGATGGAAATGGCAAGAAGTGACGGGATTCTGGAGAGTCAAGGTGGCCACAAAGTCTGGAAACCCAGGTGAATACATAATAAATGACTTATTGACATTGTAGTATAATACCTGATAACAATATGATCCATGTTTCTAAACTTTATGGCCACCCTATACTTTGACAGTGCAGCCAATAGGAATTGCTAGCAAACCCTGTGTGACACTCTTCTTCCAGTTGGCCCCAAGCTCCAGACTCTTCCCATAGGATATCAGAAGCCAGTCATTATTCAGTCCCCTATCAATCCCACTCCTGTCTCTTCACTCCAACCACCTTCAACATATAACTTGTTCCTGCTTTGTGTTATACACACCTGCTTTTACCTTCAGTTCTAAGTGTGTTGAGGACCCAGATCAGGTTTGACTCATTTTGCTATTCCCCCACCTGCCCTTAGTACCTAACCCAAGTTCCTAGCACTGGATGAAAGCTGCATGCGCACATAGCCAGATCTCTCTTATTAGCCTTTTACTCAATTCCTCTCTGAAATCCAGTAAGGTCTCATATGCCTGGGACTTTCAGCCAAACAAAACAAAATGAAACAATCCATATCATGTCAAAAGTCTAAACAGAATTTAAATAAGTAGGCATTCACAGTTATTTGTTAAAACCTTGGGCTTGAACTTCACCTACTTAAAACACAGAAAGTGCTCTGATGGGTTAATGGTTTTCTTGCAGATACATTTTATCATTTTGTAGATAAATATTTAGCATTTATACAGGGTGCTGATTAGCGTTTTCTTTCTTTGTTCTTTCAACATTTCCGTTATTGTGCCACATAATCACCATGCTGGATCCAGGCTGTCCTAAGATCAAAAACTACCCTTTTTATGACCCTCTCTCCCATTTCTGTGAAAGAGCCTGGGCTGTAAACATGGTATGAAAAAAATTCTTATATGCCATCTTGATTGCTAACATCTGTTCAAATTTCCATTCATAAATTTAAAATTCAGGCTTCTGCAGCCATCTGTTTTCTTGCAACAATCTGAAAAGAAGAAAAGCCCAAGGCAGATGTGCAGGTGGGAGACGAGTTTCTGCCTGGCTTGGCCAACTTTTCTGAGTGTTTGCTTTGCTTCCTTTTTTCTCCCTAGCAGAGCACGCATGGCTTTTCTTGCTACAGGGTGGGATTTTAGTCTTTGTGTTGTTGCAGTTTTCTATTCTGCTGGTAGAAGGGGTTAGGAAGTGGCTAGAGTCTTTTTTTATTCCCCACCCTTCTTTTCAGTTCACTGAATCATATTGACCCTATCTTCTAGATAATTTGGGAAAAAAAACTTTAATGTTCATTTTATCATCACCTCCCAATGCCTCTCTTTGGTGTCTCTCTCTCTCTCTCTCTCTCTCTCTCTCTCTCTCTCTCTCACACACACACACACACACACACACACACACACACACTCACGAGTGAAGTGCTCATTTTATGAACAAGAAGACAGGAATGGACATCTTCCTACTGACTTGCTTCAAGTTGCCTGGCAATCACAGCAGACACTGGAGAACTGGAACCCATTGCTCGCCTAGATCATAGGCAATTTTCTAGCTTGCTGGGCCACTGGGCCTCTCATTGGGAATTTCTCTGCGGATTACTTTGGCACGGTTATTGGATATGATTTGGCAGCTGCAGGACCCAGATGCCAAGCTAGGCAATGGCCCTTTTTTATTTTGCTCTTGGCAGTGTCATCTATGTCTAAGGGACTGGGCTGCTTCTAAAGCTCCTTGGCATTCTTCCAATAGTGCTGTTGCAGCAACTGTGAAGTGCCTTCGAAAGCTGACGTGACATTTCGTGGGCCTGCGGGGCTGCTGTCCTCTCTCAAATGCAACTGAGCTTGGGACTCACTTTTAGCTCTATGTTATTATTTTTTCTAGTTTATCTGGAGTAATACATCCTCAGCAAACCACACTCAAAATCTATTTCACTTTCTAATGTCCCTCTCTGAAAACCTCCGCAGAGTGTGCGAGGATCCACCCACCCCAAACCTTAAATAGTCCAGTACGTAAATTGGTGGTTTGTGGGATCAACTTACTGGGTTGTATGTACTCATTTTCGTTCTACTCTGACATTGCTTTTATATATAGCTCATGACAGATGTTCTGACCTCGCTGTGTGACCTGGAATGTGTCATTTGACCATTCTGACAACTTTTTGAAATGCCACAAGAGTAGACAATGTCGAAACCTTGCTCATGCTTGCTGGTGTGTGGATCACTGGGGTGATGCCTGCAATGTGAGGAAGGACAGGGGCCAACACAGGAATATTCAACTTAGGAGTTACCCATAATTCTGCGGTTGTCACCCCATTAGAGGAGCTCTAGCCACTGGTTTCACCAGGCCCTCCCACATTATCCCCAAAGCCCCAGGCCGTCTCTGCCTCCCCCTTTGCTGTCCCTGCCCCATCCCTTTTCCCCATTCCCTGGACTCCTCAGGGCTCAAGACTGAGAAGTGTCCAGACTTCAAATTGCAAACCTTAGCTTCCAGCTTAGTGTCAGTGTTTAAAAGGGTCTGGAGTGCAAATGGCCAGTGCCCAGCTTTGGGCCTCTCTTCCTACTTCTCCATTCATGGTGACATCATTAATTGATCCCAGTATGCTCTCCTGCTAAGGCCAACTTCAGAATTCTTCTCCAGACAGCACTCCCTGTAGCCACAAGTAATTGATTGGAACCAGGTCAGAAGATGAAACCTATTCCCCATCCTCTACCCAGAGGGACACTGACCTTGAGGCCATGGTTGTTCTGAATCAGCCATGTTGTGAATTAAATATGTTTGGTCTATATAAATAGGTTGGCTTAGGAACTAAACCTAATTTACAATATTGTTTTGGTGGAAAATTGATTAGAACTTGAAACATTGGCTTACAAGTGAACTTTTGGAAGGCAATTGGTATATGAATTAAAGTTCTCTCCTGTACTTGGTTATGTGCTGGTAAGAGTGACACCCTCGGTTGAGACTGAGAGTTTGGACTGCCTAGTTCTAATTCTGTCCATGGCTCTTACTGGCTGTGTGACTTTCCACAAGTTAATTAACCCTGTGGCTCAATTCCTTCATCTATACTATGGGGGAGGGACAGGCTTACCCTCCTCCTAGGATTATTATGATTAGGATGATTATTATTATGATTAAAAATTTATCATTTGTAGAGCATTTAGAATAGTGTGTAGCATACAGAAGGTACACTGTAAGAATTCATAAAATAAATATAGTAGTTTCCTTTTATTCATGGTTTTACTTTTTGTGGTTTCAGTTACCCATGGTCATCCCTGGTCTGGGAAGGAGGTGATCCTCCTCTGACGTGTTATCAGAAGGTTAACAATAGCCTAATGCTATGTCACAATGTCTAGGACATTCAGCTTTCTTCATTTCATCAGAACACATTACATCATCTCACATCATCACAAGAAGGGTGAGTACAGTAAGATATTTCGAGAGTGAGACCACATTCACATAACTTTTATTATAGTATATTGTAATTATTCTATTTTTCTATTTGTTATAGTTATTAATTTTGTACTGTGCCTAATTTATAAATTAAACCTTATCATATGTATGTTTGTATAAAAAAACATAAAATATAGGGTTCAGTATCATCTGTGGTTTCAGGCATCTTGTGGGCAGGGGGGGTACATATCAGGGGGAACTACTGTCTGGGAAGCTATATCTGCTTGGTTTTTTTTTCATTTTCTTTATAAAACAAAAAACAGATGATCACAAATTTTGTACTTGTATAAATGAGGTGCTATTGGTATCTATTAATAATTTATTCAGCACTTTACAAATATATTAACTCATATCATACTCCCAATAATCTCCTCCTGAGGCAGGGTATTAGTACCCATTTTGCAGGCAAGATAACTGAGGCATTTCTATATAGTATTTAAAACGGACTGGTACAGGGGTGCCTGGGTGGCTTAGTTACACGTCTGGCTCTTGATTCCAGCTTAGGTCATGATCTCACAGTTTGTGAATTTGAGCCCTACATTGGGCTCTGCGCTGACAGCAAGGAGCCTGTTTGGGATTCTCTCTCCCTCTCTTTCTCTGCCCCTACCCTGCTTGTGCTCTCTCTCTCGCTCGCTCTCTCTCTCTCTCTCTCTCTCTCCCCAAACAAATAAACAACAAAAAATTTTAATGGTCTGGTACAGCCATACACACCCCTTTGGCACCTCTCAGACACATATAGCAGAGTTAGGGACCCTATGCTACAGATAAGTTGCTTCAGACCTTTGCCCATATGTCTTCTGGAACATCAACATGTCCCAGCTGATACAAATGTGAGTATTATTTAATTCTGTTATTTAAATTTTATTTTTAAAGATTATCTTTTACTACTACAAAATCAGAGCCTGTCCATTGTCATACATCAGAAAATAAGGACAAGCAAAAATCACAGAACAAAAGTATTCCCACCCCTCAGTAAGTACGAGCGCTAAGGTTAGTATTTATCCTTCCAGAACTTTATTTATATTTCTCTCTTTTCTATAAAACGAGATCATGATAGATACTACTGTTCTATTTTATTGCCTTTTTTTTTCCTTTTCTGATCAATGATCTCCACTTTTCCATTTCAGCACATTTCATCTCATCTAATAATAAACTATATTTACATTGCCCGATTGTCTCCAAAATGTGCCTTATCACTGTTTATCCAAACCTGAATCTCATCCAGGACCATGTTTGCATCTGCTTGTTATGTCCCACAAGCCTCTTTTAATCTACCCCTTTTTTCATGACACAAATTTATTGAAGAGACTGGGCCAGTTGTCCTGCATTCTTGAACTTTTTTTTTTTTTTAATTTGGAAAAGATCCCAAGTTTGCAGAAAATTTGCAGTAAAAATAATTTTCTTTTCTTTTCTGAAGCATGTGAGAGAAAGTTGCTGATGGGATTGATGCTCCATCATATCTGTTATTGTTATTTGCAATTTATTTATATCAGTATGGACTCACAGATTTCTATTTTATTTAATGGGTTATAATCAGTTACCGTCTTTATTTTCATGCTAATATTGTTCCATATTTGGCTAGTGGGAGTCCCTTCAAGCTGGCTTCTGTATACTTTGGGTGTGACGTGTTTCTAAATTCTTTGATTACTTTTGAACTTTTTGGTACAAAAGAGGTTTCAGGCTTATCTGGTGCTTTCCTTAGCCCGGCTCTGGAATCAGCCATTTATCCAAGATTCTTTTATGTTCTTTAGTGGAGAATAGTGTTTAGAAACCCAAATCTATGCCCTCAGTATGCTCATTGCTATTGGAGTGTCACTGCTCCCAGATCCTCTCAGTGCACAAAGCTGGGGAATGTGCAGATGTGTGCATGGACACTTTGACATTTAAAAAAAATCTAACTGTCTAGCCATCTATCTATAATCTCTATCCATCTCTCTCTCTCTCTCACATCTTAAACCCCTGTGTTCACATCACCAGCACAGGGTTCTGATTTTCTCTTGCCATATTTGTAATTTGCTTCTCCAATAGTGAGACACCTAGCTCTCATTGCTCTTACTATATTTATTTATTGAATCAATCCAACTCTATGTAACCAACCTCCTATCTGCCTTCTGTACTGCTTGGGTTCCAACACCCCACACTGGGTTGACCTACCAACATTGATGCCCCATGTATGCAGCTTAAGTCCTGCCACTTCATACCAGCCCACCCTTCTTTGTGGGCATCCTCCTCACCCCATTGGTGCTCCAACATACCATACCAGTGCCCCCCCCTCCTATCCCATGTGAATGCTTTCCTCATCCTTCTAGTCCTCTGACACCAGGCTGAGCCACCTTGCTAAATGGATACCTTCCTCACTCTGCTCAGACTTCATTGCTTACACTGGGTTGCATCCCTGTGGGGAAGGGACACCCTCCTCACCTTGCTTTGGCTATGACACCCCACATGGGGTCACCCTCCCACATGGAGCCTCACCTTACTCTGTTCAGTTTCAACTCTTCACACTAGGACATAAATGCTCTTCTCTTCTTGGTCAGGCTACCCTGTGCTAGGCTTAGCCCTTATATGGATATCCTACTCCTCCCACTCAGGCTCTTGCGCCCTGCTCTGGGCCACCACATCTTATTATCCCCTTAACCCCCAACACTAGCACTTTGCTTGCTCAGTTCCATCCAATGGCTTTTGCACAGATTATTCAAGAAGAGAAGAAGGGAAAGAAGAAGAGGAAGAGGGACCATATTTGATTCTGGAGGAAAAGAAGGCTGGCACTTTGGTTTCCTCTCCCACAAGTGACTGAGACCCCAGATGTATTCCTTAGTTACTAGCTAAGTTATAAGTGGTTAGTGGTAATTGCACAAATATATGAATTATCTTTTTGAGAGAATCAGGAAAAGATTCCTGTTGTTCTTTCCCAAAGGATTTGATGAGGAGAGATGCCAGGTCACTAATAATTAGTAGGGAACTGTATTAGTTTGCAAGGGATACCATAACAAAGTACACAGACTGAGGGGCTTAACCAATGAAAATGTATTTTCTTACAGTTCTGGAGGCTACGAGTTCAAGATCAAGGTGTCCACGGGGCTGGTTTCATCTGAAACCCTTTCTTTGGCTTACAGATGGCTGGCTGTCTTCTCTCTGTGTCTTCATACCATCTTCCCTCTGTGTATCTGTGTCCTACTCTCTTCTTTCAGTAAGAGCATCAGTCATACTGGATGGGGGCCCACACTAATGATCTCATTTTAACTTAATTACCTCTTTAAAGATTTTTATCTCCAAATATAGTCACACTCTGAGGCCCTGGGGGTTAAGACTTCAACATATGAATTCTTGAGGGGACATAATTGAGCCCATTATAGGGACATATTCTCATAAGGCCTTACATTCTTCTTTTTGTGGTCAGAGTGTCTTATGCAATGTAGATTTTTAGGGCTTCTTTATTTGAATGACTAACCTCTTTAGAAAAGTTTATTCTTTCTTATCATTTCCCAGCAAAAATCCCTACTACCAAATCTGAGGAAAGTAGTATGAATATTTTGGTGGGCTAGGGAGGAGGTTTTGATCTCTGGGTTTCCTGAATAGCAAGTTGAAGCCAAGGGCAGGAACATCAAAAAGAAAGTGAACATGTACTAAGGGGACCTGGAAGATTGGCCGCAGGGCCCACTGAAGGAAGCAAAATGAGTCAGTGGCTCTTGCTCTGGGACAGATGTCTGGCTCAGGGGCCCTGGGCTGGGTGCAGAGGTTGGAAACACTGTCCCATTGGATAAAAAGGGCACACTCCAGGATTTGGGGAGGAACTACATTCAGGGTAAGACTGAAATAGAAGGGCAGGCTCAATGTACCATGAAGTATCAATCCAAGGAGATCCAGGTACTAGACCACAGGACAGGGGTAGAAATAAGGAGCTAGACAAAGAGGGTTAAGAGTAGAAAGTACAGTGTGGAACATGGAGCAGTTTTCTGAAGCACTGGGACATTACTGTAGGAGCTGTTTATAGGCCCTTAGCTGCCTGGCCATCCTAGAACTGTAGGAGCTATTAGGGTAACCAAATCAAGTCAGGCACTTTGTAAATTAGAACTTTCTTGGAAGCAAATGACAGACATTCTCACTCAAATAAGCTTAATTAAAAATGGGAATGCATTGGTGCACGTAGCTGAAAGGGGAAAATCTAGCTTCAGGCACAACTGGATCTTGGGGTTCAAATAGTATCATTACTTCCCATCTGATGTGTTCTTACCTCTGCCTTCCCCTTTGATTTGGCTACATTTTTTGACGACATGTGGCCTTTCTAGGGCTAGGAGAAATGTTTTCAAGTAGAGCAACTTCTACTTTCCTTCATCTCTCCAGAAGAATCTCCCCTCTTTCTTCCATTGTCTATCCTAAATTTTAAGGATGACTCTAGAACAGTTTGAATCATATACCCATTCATAAATCAATCACATAGTCAGAAAGATGGCATGCTCTGAGTGGTTATTCTGGTTCTGGTAGGGGCTAGGCACAACTGTATCAGAATCATGTAGAAAGGGAGAACTGAGGATCCCTAGAAGGGCAGCAAAGTGCTATTACCAAAAAAACAGAGAATGGATGCATGGTGGGCAAAACCATGCATCCATCATAATCACCTATACCAAAACCAGGGAATGGACACATTTTACATGCCCAAGATAGCTTCTATCCTGGAATATTCTGTGTGCTAGATTACCCCTAATATGTGGGAGAATGACCCTAGAAGACTAGGTCTGAGGCTTCTATAAGACATCCTAGAGTTTCTTACTGTGGCACTGGCCTCCGTCTGAGTCAGGCCCTGTTAAACCAGTGTCTACTTTGTCCCACTTTCGCTTGTCATTTTAGTGTTCCCCTAAGAGACTAGTAAGGAGTTATTTTGACCATAGCACATATAGTAGGCAAAGTACGTCCAAGTTTAGCCAAGCAGGGAAATGAATCTTCAGGTGTCTGGTGAGATGTCTCCTGCCATAGAGGCCTAGGGACTGTTTCTGCTTTTAGGAGAAAATGTTATAAGCTATTCCAAAATACGGGGAAAATGCTGGCTTGTTTTTTGGCGTATCCCATCCCTTTCTTCCGCCTTCCTTCCTACCTTCCATTTCTCCGACTATCTTCTATCATCTATGACACTTATACAACACTCATTATGTGCCAGGCGCCATTCTAATATGCTTTTTACAAATATCAGCTCCTTTGTTCCACATAATTGTTATATACTAACAGTACCCTTTGTGTCCCAGTGGAGGAGAGATGTTTTCTTCCTCAGGCTTATGAAAGTCCACAAAGTTGATCCTGAAGATTTGGAAAGTCAAAGTAAATCAAAATTTAAAATAACAAAGAGAAACTTAGCTCAGAACAAGTCAAGGTTACCCTCATCCTCCACACATACAAAAAGAAAATGTTAAATAAGTTTTCACTGAAGTATTTAGTCCCTGGGTCTTTTGAAAATCATACCTTAAGACACTCCTCTGAATTACCTCAACGTGATATAAGTAAATGGAATTCCAAAGTCATTAAGGGTCTTCTATGTTCTAGATACTATGCTGAAAAATATACTTATTTGTCCTTAGTGAATGAGACACAGTTCCTGTTTTCATGAAACTTACTGTCTAGAGAATAATAGTCACATGTGGCAGAGGTTGATAACTATCTCTATGTTTATTCCATCCTCCTTCCTATTAGTAATAGAGTCCCCAAAAGTTTTAACTGTGCATATGGCTGCCAAGCTAGAAACTACTTTCCTTAGCACCTTTGTGATTAGATTTGGCCATGAAATTATATTTTGGCCAATCAGGTGTGAGCAAAAGTAATGTATACAACTTCCCAGTTACACTGTTTAAAGAATCTCCTTTCTCCCATTTCTCTGGTTTCCCTTCCTATAGATTGGAATGTACAGATATGGTGCTGGGGTCCATCTTCAACTATAGGATAAGAACCATACTCTAGCAGCCTATCTCAACTGGTTTCTGTAAGAGAATTAAGCCTTACAGAAAATGAGTTAAGTAACTCTTATCTCCATTATTCCAAGGATGGTACAAAGCTATACTACTCTAGATACCTAGGAGAAAAGTTAATTCATTAACACAGTGGATGCTTTAAAGCATTAAAACTTAATTCTCTTCTGAAAACTCCATTGGGAAGGGCTGCTAAAGGATATTGGAGTAAAAAGACAGAAGGAACCTGGACTCCTGGAAGTCCACAAGGATCACAGCCTCTAACCCATTCTAGACTGCTGGCCCATCTCTGGGCTATATGAAAAAGAAATTGTCAGTACTATTGGAGCCACTATATTTGGTGGTCTTTTATATAGCAGCTTAGCCTTTTGCCTATCTAATTTATACCAACAGGAGAAAGAGCATTGTTGTGGGACTCAAGAGGTTTGAGTTCAAAGAGCGATGTGATGTTGGGCCAGTCGGTCTCAATCTGAGAAGATAAATAAGGGCACTTTGGGTATTATCTTTGGCACAATCCTTTGGCTAAGGGAGGCCATCTGGACAGGGCAGGAGCAGCAGATTCAGGGAAAACAACTCAAAAGCAATGTCAGGAGGAGCTTTTACCATTTGTGTCCTTCCTGCCCAGTTTTGTCCTAGATCCCTCTGGGGGTAAATACCCCTCTTTTTCATGAACCAAAAATTGAAGGTGCCAAAGAACAGAGTGGATATGTAGAAGGCCAATCAGACCAAACACATATTAACAAATGGCTGGCCTTTCTTTTGGGAGATACATCTTTCCTCAAAGACAAATGGCTGTCGTTGCCCACAGAGAGGGTGTTAATAGGCATCTTGGGACATGCATTCTGGGTTCTGCTGGATTTTTGTTTCTCTTCAATATGGTAACTTTTCAGCACCAAAGTCCAACTGTTGATCTCCCTCCGCATAGTTTTTATTAATAGAGTCACGGCACACTAGATATAACTGCTAGTCAGAGAGGTCCTAATTAGTACTGGTGCCCAAAGTGCACACCCATGGACAATATCACATGTAATACTTGTAATCACTTAGAAGATGAAGGAGGTATCAATCTAGATTCTGTAGATGGGAAAACTCATGTCTGAAGAATTTTAAATAACTCATGGAAAGCTATGGAGCTATTAAGTGCTTGTCTGGCTCCACAATTGATAGTCTTTTTATTATACCATGTAGCTTCTAAGTATTGAGTAAAAATGACCTCTGAGGTAGATTGAATAATTGACCCCAACTTTTCACCTCTCCCTGCATCTACACTCTTTAAAAGTGAGTTTGTAGTTCCTTTCACTAGGGCCATAATGTACTTCCTGGTCTCTTAACTTTGGACTTAGCCATCTAAACTGCTTTGGCCAATGCAATGGGGGTGGATAGCACCTTGTGCCTGTTCTGAGCCTCAGCCTTAAGAGACATCACATTTCCTGCCTGCCCTCAGTGGCTTCTGCCATTGCCATGGGAAGGAGATGCCCTGCATAGTCAACTACACCAAGGAGGATGAGAAGAAGCCCCCTTCAGGCCCCAGAATGAACAAACATGGAGCAAATCTGAGCCCCTTACAGCAAGGAATTGATCCCAGTTAGATTTGCAGATTGAGGCAGAGCAATCAGCCAAGCTCAGCCTGGATAGCCCTGGCCAACCCACAGACATGTAAGAATAAATGAATATGGTGTTATAACACTGAGATGGTTTGTTGACTGAGATGATCTTTTAGAACACTTCTTTAGCTACTGTGGAAACATGATTGCATTGTCCTGAAACTGGGATTAGAGGTACCATTATTTTGCTTATATAATACTTTAACGGCTCCCTGTAGCTTTTATGATTAGGTCCACACTCTGACCTCTAAACAGTCTTGGATCTGATCCTTTCCTGACTGTCTATAGCATCTCCTCCTCTACACACTCATTACATTGAATCCCCACATGGGTCATGCTGTTTCACACCTCCCTGTCTTTGTGTACTCAGTTCCCTCTTCCAAGAATGTCTCCTTCTCTGCCCAATTCTAATAATTCTCTAGTATCCATTTCCTGTGTAGTTTGTTCTGTGCCTCGCATTGTGCCACAGTTTCTACATTATAATAACTGTACCCACCTTCTTCCGATATGTAATCGCCACTGCCTGGACGCTGTTACCTTGGGTTTGTTTCTATCACCCTTCTTAGGAGATCAATGCCCTAACAGCACCTCCTACCTGGCCCACAGACAGTAGCTACTACTGAGCTTGTCATGAGAGAGTGCCCCTCTCATCAATGCATCCTTATTGCTTTGGTAAATGGTTGACTGGTGGGCTTTCTTGCTTTTGGTAACTTATGTATCTATCTGGTAATCTCTGGGATCTATTTGGTAATCTGTCTGGACTTTTGATCCATTCTTCCACCATCTGCATTGGCAGCTCTGGCATTTGTATTTCCTTTAGTGTGGTCCATCACTTTTTCTAAGATTCCTAAAAAGCTAAGTTAGCCACATATTAGATTCATCTTCTGAGGTCATTGCCTGGTATCAAATCCTGTGTCAGTGGAAAGTGCTACCAGAATTGACAAACTCTTCCTTATTCATCTCTATGTTTTACTCTTCTGGATCCCTGCACCTTTGAGGTCAGTCCTATATTTCCTGAACTCCTGCTGGTATATATTAGCCAGATCCTGCATCAACTTTGGGTTACAATCCCCTATTCTAGTACAAAGTCCAGCACTGGCCATCCAGAATCCTAATCTTTGTATAGCAGCCCTGCCTACATAGAGAATTTTACTTTCTTTGAAGTTATCCTATAATGATTAAGGAGGGTCATCAGCTTTTTCTTCTCTCCTGTATAGGCGATGAAAGCCTCTTTATATGCTACCACAGGAGTGCTCTGGCTCCCACATTCAGCTTTTGATTATACATTAATCACTCTCAACCACTGTCTCTTGCCTGAGCACAGTCACTCAATTCCACTGTTCTCACAATTTCTTCCATCTTTCGGTCATGCATCACCACCTTTTTTTTTGTGTGTGTGCTAAAAAATACAGAAGTACTCAATGAATAAGACAACCTGCAACAAAGGAAATTCTGGAAGAGGGCTAATAGCTGCAGGCTGGATGTCTGCCAGCAGTACTCCAGAAGTGAAGGAAGGCATAGAGGCATGAGGCACCCTAGCACGGTGGAGGACTATAAGCAGTCTAGAATTGGAGTTAGAGCTGGAATCACATACTTAGTAGTGTATGTCTTCTGAGAGTTAGTCTAGTTGTTATTCTACTGTAACAAGCAATCTTTGTGAAGTCAGATAAAGCAGCTAGATTTCTTGCTCACACTAGGGAAAAGCCATGTGCTTCTGCCTTTTTGCTTCTCAATTACTACCACCTCTTGTCACAAGAACAGGATAGAGAAGTATAGAATAGGGGCCCTGGAAGAATACGTAAAGCTGGGGCTTTATGCCAACATTTTGGGGGTCTCTCAGCACCAGTCGCTGATGCTCCTTGGTGTCCTTTCCTCTCCCATACTGCTATGTTCAAGGGTTCCTGTACCAGTCAGCCTTTGGGGAGACAAGAACAATGCCAATGACTACCGATTCCTCCCTTCATCACCTCTCTCCTAAGGGGCAGAGAACTCAAGGAAGCTCTAACTTCCATTTCTAGGATTGTCACCACCTACTTTATAGCAGAGATTCAACTTTATTAAAGGATTCACTCAACTTATTAGCCTGTTTGAGAAGGTAAATTTTTCCAATATAAAGTAATAAGAGTTATTTCTAGAAAAAAATGGAAATTTCATATACAGAAAAAGAAGAAATAAATGCATTCATCTCATCACACAAAGACAAACCATTGTTGCATTTTGGTACAGTTTATCCTATGTTTTTCATGATTATTTTTTACATAGTTATAATCATATAAAGCATTTTTCTTGCTTTAGACTTTAACATTATAAAAGAAGCATTTTTCCATTGTAATCCTTGTAAGCAGAACATAAGTAGAACATTACACAGAAAGAAATGTATTACCTACTTAATCATATCCTTATTTAGGGGAAGATATACGATATATATGATATATATAATATATATCATATACACACACACATATACAGTGCTACAAATAAGGCCTTTATTAAGGCTTTTAATTTAAAATTAATGCTGATATTTTCCATGTTAAGAAAAATTATTTGTAGGCCTAATTTTAAATTGCTGTATATTTCACTCCTTGAATGTACTGAAACTTGCGAGCTAGTTGGTATTATTAGTCATATGATGTATTGTTGGTTTTTTGCTATACCAAACTAATCTGTTATATATTTCGATGTCCTTAGAATTAGAATAGACTTCTAGAAGTACATTATTAGGTAAAAGAATGTGACAAAGAGTGCTAACTTTTCAGCAAACCCATTCATTGTTTCTTCTTTCTGGGCACACAACTAGACCACATTTCCCAGTCCCCTCACAGTGAAATGTGCCCACATAGTTGAGTTCTATCCAGAGGAATGTGAATTACTTCCAGGCATCCCCATAAAACATTACATGCACACTTCTCTATACTTTTTCTACTTCTGCAGAATGACCCCTGGACATCTCCATTGAATCGGGCCAAGGATCCATTAATTTCCAGATTCTTGAATGATTGCAAAGTCGTATAGAGCATCTCTCTTTCCCTCTCCCTTCCTCTGTCCCTGCATATCTCTCTGCTGTTCTTTCTCTTTTACACACACACACACACACACACACACACACACACACACACGAGACCTGAAATAATTTAGGAATATCCTATGAACAAGAAATACTCTATTTTGTTTGAGCCATTATACTACATTTTTGGGACAATGTCTCAGCAGCTAGTGTTACCATGGCTAAAAAAATACACATTTTAAAATATCTTTGTATATTGGGTTATTTTTTGTACTTACTTTTAAACTGATCTAGAAATGTACAGCTAATACATATTCTCATCTGCAATGTATGAGAAAGCCCACATCGTTGTCAGCATTAAAAATATATTTGGCACCTTGCATAGAAAGGTTTATCATTAACTTTGCCTTTTTTGATTACCAGTGAAATTGAATATTTTTGTTTATTAGTCATTTGTATTTCATGACATTTTTTTCAAATATGGAGGCTGTATAATTTTTTTTAAAGCACTCAAATACATCTTTCTTTCTGTGATGACTTTTATTGTTCTAATCTACATGTTTACACACAACTCAAAATTAATATTCTATTGACATGAAGGGTTAGGTTTACTTTTTTTGGCTAATAATTTAGAGCTAACTATATTTTAAAGGTATAGTAATATCTCATGACCAATAAGATCAAGAAAAAAATGAATTTGGTTCTGCAATTCTGGGAAAACTGGATTGTTAATCAGATAATTACAAAACAGCATGTTCAAAACAAATACCAAGCAATTCCTTTGAAACTCTGGTTTGAAACAGGGCTACCACCTGGTATATTGTATATTTATTTGGTTTTGGGAAGTGTAATTTGGCTGCAATCACTGTAATTAGGAACAGTATTATAATGGAGTTTAGCTCAACTCATGCATTGGCTTTGACTTACATGACATGTAACCATCTTGGGTTTCTTACATGAGCTGAATGTTTTCTTCCAAACTTGGTCTCCACCCTATATTTTTCACCTTGCATGGAAAGCTAGGAGTGGGGGAATGGGCAGTGACTAGGATTCTGGAAATATAACCCATTCCCCTGTACTTATTTTTACCTCTCTCTTCTTACATGGCTCTGCTAGTCACCTTTACCTTACCCTCATGGCTATCTTGGTTAACTAAGTCTCAGCTATTATTAGGACATACAATACAAACATTTATTGAGTCCTACTATGTGTCAGATATGGTCTTACATGATGAGAACACAGTAGGTAAAGGAATAAAGCAAAATTCCCCATCCTTGAGGGACTTCCAGAAAGTATACAATAGCATAATAAATAAATACTATTACACACTATGTTAGCAAATAGTAAATGCTGTGGAAAAAAAACTAGAGCAGGGCAAGGGTAATTGGGAGTTCTGGGGTGGGGAGGGACTGGATTAAATTGTATTAAATTGGTGGTCAGGGTTGGCCTCATGGAGATGTGAGAAAACTCTTCAAGAAAGTGAATGAGGAGAGATGGTCAACTAGATGTCTAGGGAAGATGAGTAGCCAGTGCAAAGTCCCTAATGCAGGAGTGTTCAGGGAGTAGCAAGAAAGATGGTAGTAAAGCTGGAGCGAGTAACCATGGAGAAGTGAGGAAGGGTTGTAGGCTACATCATGCAGTATCTTGCAGGCCATTATAAGCACTTTGGCTCTTACTCTGGGCACAATGGGAAGCCACTGGAGGGTTTTGAACAGATCAATGACATTATCTGGCTTTCACTGTGAAAAGTTCTATTCCTATTACCTATTGCTGTGCAACAAACCACCACAAATCTTAGTGACCTAAAACAGTTTATTATTTCTCATGGTTCTGTGAATTGGCTGGGCACAGTTGGGCAGCTCTTCCTTGAGATCTCCCGTCAGATGGCAGGTGATGCTGGCTGTAGGTTGGGTCCTCAGTTCAGGCATTGACTGGAACACCCTCGTATAACTTGGGCTTCTCAAATATGGAAATTGGGTTCCCAGGGGCAGCATTGCAAAGGCGAGCATTCTATGAGGTCTTAAGTGGATGCTGCAAGGCTTCTTATGAACTAGCCATTTTGCCTCATTCTATTGTTCAAGCAAGTCTCAGATGTTAGCCCGGATTCATAAGAGGTGATTTAGATTCCACTTCTAGTTGGGGGTTGGCAAAGTCACGTTGCAGAAGAGTACATGGGATGAGAGTTATTTTTCTGGCTGCTATTGGAAAATATAAAATGCCTCAGGGTCCCTCTAGCTGCTGTAATGAGAATAGATTGGGTGGTGAAGGAAAAGATGGGAAGGGGCATGGGCTAAGTGCAGTCTGTCTAAGCGGGTAATTGCAATAACCCAAGCAGAGATGATGGTGTTGTGACATGGTAACAGTAGAGATAATATAAAGTAGTCAGATTCTGGATTTACTCTGAAGGTAGAGCCATCATTATTTACTGATGCCTTGGATGTGAGTGTGAAAGAAAGAAGTCAAGATGTTAACAAAGTTTGTTCTGGGCAACTAGAAGGATAGAGTTGCCAACGGATGTGAAGAAGATTGCAGGTAAAGCATATTTGGGCATGATATGTTTGAAATGTCTATTAGATATCCACAGGGAGAAGTTAAGGTAGCAGTTGGCTATACAAGCTGAGAGCAAGGATGGAGAATATTTTAACATATTTAAAATACATTATGAGCGCTCTGTGAGTGCCTTTGAAGCTCTAAAATTCTGATAGATTTTTATTTGCCTCATTTTCAAATGCTATGTATGGCACTAATTACAATAGCCACAAACTACATACTTCCCAAATGTCCATCAACAGTAGAATGGACAAATATATTGTGGCATATGCACCTAATGGAATATATATAACAATGAGAATGAATGAATCATAGTTATGCACAATAATATTAAGTCTCTCAAACGTTTAAAAATTTTTAGATGTTTAATTGTAGTAAAGGAATGTAATATAAAGTTTATTAAGTGTACATTTTTAAGTACTGTTCAGTAGTGATAATATTCACCTTGTAATTCAACAGATCTCCACACCTTTTTCATCATGCAAAACTGAAAAACTATACCCATTAAACACAATTCCCCATTTCCCCCTTCAGCTAGCCCCAGGCAGACACCATTCTACTTTCTGTTTCTAGGAGTTTGACTACTTTAGATACTTCATATAAGTGGAACCATACAGTATTTTTTGCGTGACTTATTTCACTTAGCATAATGCCCTCAAGGTCCACCCACAATGTAGCATGTGACAGGATCTTCTTCCTTTTTAAGGCAGAATAATATCCTTTATATGTATATGCCACATTCTGTTTATCCTTCCACTGATAGACCCTTGGCTCTTATGAGTAATGCCTCTGTGAACATGGGTGTGCAAATAATCTTCTCAAGATTCTGCCTTCAATTCTTTTGGATATATACCCAGAAGTGGATATCTGGCTCCTATGCATTCTATTTTTACCTTTTTGAGGAACCACCATACTGTTTTCTATAGTGGTTGCAGCAGTTTGCATTCCCACTAACAGTACATAAAAGTTCCAATTCTTCCATATCCTTGTCAACATTTCTTGTTGTCTTTTTTTTTAATAGTAGCCATCCTAATGGGTGTGAGGTGGTATCTCATTGTGATTTTGATTTGTATGTCTCTAACAATTAGTGATGCTGAACATCTTTTCATATGCTTATTGGCCATTTGATTATTAATTATCTTTGGAGAAATGTCTGTTCAAGTCCTTTGCCCATTTTTCAACCCAGTTGTTTTTTGTTAAGTTGTATTTCTTTATATATTCTGGGTATTAGCCCTTTACCAGATATATGATTTGCAAATATTTTCTTCCATTCCTTCTTTTTTTTTTTAAATTTATTTATTTATATTGAAAGAGAGAGGGAGTGCACATGTGTGAGCAGGGAAGGGGCAGACAGAGACAGGGAGAGAGAGAATCTTGAGCAAGCTCCATGCTGTCAGTGCGGAGCCTGATGCAGGGCTTGATCCCATGACCCTGGGATCATGACCCAAGCTGAAACTAAGAGTTGGATGCTAAACTGACTGAGACACTCAGGTGCTCCTTCTCCCATTCTGTACGCAGAGATTTTTACTCTGTTGATTGTGTCTCTTGCTGTACAGAAGTATTTAATTTTGATGAAGTCCAACTTATCTATTTTTGTTTTTGTTTTGTGTGCTTTTGGTGTCAGACCCAAGAAATAATTGCCAAACCTAATGTCCTGAAGCTTTTTCTCTATAGTTTCTTGTAGTATTTTTATAGTTTTAGGTCTTAACATTTAGGTTTTTAATTCATTTGGGTTGATTTTTTGTATATGATATAGGGTAAGGGTCCAATTTTATTCTTTTGCATGTAGATGTCCAGCTTTCCCATCATCTTTTGTTAAAGCCACTGTCCTTCCTCATTAAGTGGTCTTGGCCCCTTGTCAAAGATAATTTAGCCATTTATGCGAGGGCTTACTTGGCTATTATAGTTTATTGGTCTATACATCTATCTTTATTCCATCAAACATATTTTTAAATGAAAGAAACCAGGCACAAAATAATATGAACTGTATGATTCCATTTATATAAAATTCAAAAATGATTAAATCTAATCTATAGTGTTAGAAGTCAGTCTAAGGGAATATCCTTATGGGGGTGGGTGGCTCGAAGGGAATATGTGAAGGGCTTTTGGTGGTACTGGTAATATTGTTTTTTGATTGGTGTGCTGATTATACAGGGGCATTCATAAGTAAAATTCACTGAGTTACGCACAGGTATTTAGTATTCACTTACTTCAGAATCTTGATACTATTTAATATAATCTTTTTTTAAAAGTAAACTCTACCCCCAATGTGGGATTCAAACTCACAACCCCCAAATCAAGAGTTACATGCTCTACTGACTGAACCAGCCAAGTGCTTCTATAGTATTTAATATAATCTTAATGAAAAATGGTTGCATAGGAATAGAGAACTATGATTACAAAAAATCCATTGACCCTGTATTGCTTTTAATTATTATGACGTGTGTGTGTGTTTTCCCCTATTGGATTCAAACTTAGGCAAGATGATAAGAGTTTCGATATAAGTTTCAGACATTCACATTCAAGGGTACTTCTTTCTTTACACACCTGTCAAAGTAGTTAGGAACGAGTGGATGAAAGAGAATAAGCAATGCTTCATATTGCATTCTTTGAAGGATTGGGGTGTTGAACAAAAAAGAATCCAACTGAGTAAATTTGAAGATCTAATTGACTTTATTAAGTGATTCATGAATCAGGCAGTATCCCATCTAGCAAGTAGAAAGATGGTCCTGAGGAGTTGTATAAAATGGAAGGTGTCTTACAGGAAAGAGGATAGGGTAAGGAAGTTATTAGAAAAGAAAAAAAAAAAAAGACAATTTCAAGCAAGGTGACCTTTCCTTAAGGGGAAGGCAGGAGGTCTTATCATGCTGATGAATTCATCTTCCTTTTGAGGGGTGAGATAAAGAGGGCCTGTGTGACAGATCACCTCATTGGTGCTGACCAGAAAATTCCTGACTGACTTGTCAAGACTACATTTCCAGGGGAGGTTGAAACTGCAGTTAGGTTATGTATGAAGCCCTGGTTTGGTGACTTAGCCCAGCATACGTGACTCTATCTTGGGCCTGTTGGTTTTCTTGTTAACAAAGGTAATGTTGACTTTTGTTAGTTGAGGGATGGCATCTGACTAGAATACTTTCCTTAACTGTAATATTCTGGTAATGTCAACTTTGACAAAGAAACATTTTTATATAATGCCAAGCTAATCAGGATAGCTGCCAAAATAGAGACCCATCAATTATTCCTGTAAACCCATGTCAAAGGAAAAAGAAAGTAAAGACTTCTCTTCAATATATCTATATTAGAGCTCCCCACACTGTGTGCCTTGGCATATTGAGTACCAGGAATGAGTTGCAAGTATGTGGAGGCACAGATTCTACTCAGCCCTCAAGATGGTCAAGCTAGGCTTGGGGAAACAAACTACTTGAGCTGGCCATGTCCTGCAATGAAATGCCTCAATCCTTCATCCCAGCATGTCTTAAAGGTATCATCTTCTTTGCCATGATATGCAAATGGTTAGAAAGTCAATAATGAGAAAAAATGGTAAGAAGGGACCCAACACAGCAAACAGTTCCACTTATAAATAGAGAATTACTCCTCAATTCTGATAGTAACCCAGGTTAGTAGGATGTACAAGAGGGGCCTCTAGGAAAGAAAAGTTAGGTATCAAAGGAAGGCTCTAGAGTCAAACTACTTGATTTTGAATGATGGCTCTATCACTATCCAACTGTTTTTTGTAAAGTACTTGAAAGACAAAAAGACACTGCTCTGTGCCTCTGTTTACTCATCTGTGATTCATAGAAATTTACCTCATAGAATGTGAGAATTAAATTACATCAGTTCAGTGTTTATCATAGAGTATCAAGAAATATTAGCTATTATTAATATTGAGTACCACTGAGTAACATTTATTGAGTACCAAGCTTGAGTGCTAGGCTTGCTAGGAATTTTTACAAAGTTTATTCAATCTAATCTGCAAAGTCGGTTTTATTATTTCCCATTTTATAGATAAGGAAATAAACGCTTAGGTTAAATGACTAGCCCATGGCTACACAGCTAATTAATGGCAGAGGTAGACTTTAACTTGTAGGTCATGTAAACCCATGGCCTTCAAATGTTTTTGCTAATATACTCCCTGGCACATTTTTAAAAAAAACATTTACTTCTGTAATTTTATTGTAAGTTTAATAGTTGCAAAGAATAATGTTTCCAGCAGGTTGTAAATATTGATGTTTCAATACAAAACTGTTATATTACTCTTCTAAATGTATCCAATCGTATTTAAATTCTACAATGGTTGGTTCCTAACCATCATCTGTTAAAAAAAAAAAAAATTCTTGAAAAACTCTTTGTAATAGTAAAAAAAAAAAAATTTACACTGTTCCTTTCTTTCCATGAAGTTGTTTTTCCATCCTAATGCCCCTTATCCAGAATTTTATCCCCCTGGTTTTTATGTTTCAAAATATTTTGTTGATTGCTCGATCATATTTTTTTCTCCACAATAAAAATACACATGTAAGTATAATTTAAAATTTTTTTCTATGTTACAGAATTAGAACAAATAATCCTAAAAACTGTATGGAACCACAGAAGAGCCCAATGAGCCAAAGCAACTTTGAATAAGAAAAGCAAAGCTGGAGGCCTCACAATTCCAGATTTCAAGTTACATTACAAAGCTGTAGTGATCAAGACAATATGGCATTAACACAAAAATAGACACATTGATCAATGGATCAGAATAAAAAATCCAGAAATGAACTCATAATTATATGGTCAATTAATCTTTGAAGAAAGTAGGAAAGAATATCCAATGAGAAAAAGAATGTCTCTTCAACAAATGGTGTTCGGAAAACTGGATAGCAATATGCAAAAGAATAAAGCTGGACCACTTTCTTATACCAAACACAAAAATAAATCCAAAATGGATCAAACACCTAAATGTAAGACCTGAAACCATTAAAATCCCAGAGACAGTGACCTCTTTAATATTGGCCTTAGCAACTTCTTACTGGGTATGTCTCCTGAGGCAAGAGAAACAAAAGCAAAACTAAACTACTGGGACTTCATCAAAAAAACAAAAAAACACAAAAAAACCAAAAAACAAAAAAACACAAAAAAACAAAAAAAAATACCTGTACAGGAAACAATCAATCAATAATCAACAAAACTAAAAGGCAACCTACAGAATGGGAAAAGATATTTGCAAATTTTATACCTGATAAAGAGTTAGTATCCAAAATATATAAAGAATTTATAAAACTCAACGTCCAAAAAACAAATAATCCAATTTAAAATGGGAAGACATGAGCAGACATTTTTCCAAAGAAGATATACAGATGGCCAATAGACACATAAAAGATGTTCAACATAACTGATCATCAGGGAAATACAAGTCAAAACTACAATGAGTATCACCTCACACATGTCAGAATGGCTAAGATCAACAACACAAGAAACAGCAGGTGTTGGCCAGGATGTGGGGAAGGGGAACCTTCTTACACTGTTAGTGGGAATGCAAACTGGTACAGCCACTCAGAAAAACAGTATGGAGGTTCCTCAAAAAGTTAAAAATACAACTACCCCATGATCTAGCAATTGCACTACTAGGTGTTTACCCAAAGAATAAAAAAAATACTAATTCAAAGGAATACATGCACCCTGGTGTTTATAGCAGCATTATCCACAATAGCCAAACTCTGTAAACAGCCCAGGTGTCCATGGACAGTTGAAGGGCTAAAGTATATACATAAAGGTTATATATATATGTGTATATATATATATACACACACACACACACATATATATATACATACGTACATATTTTATATACATATATAAAGGGTATATATATATAATGGAATATTGTGCAGCCATCCAAAAGAATGAAATCTTGCCAATTGCAATGATATGGAGGGAGCCAGAGAGTATTATGCTAAGTGAAATAAGTCAGTCAGACAAAGACAAATACCTTATGATTTCACTCAAATGTAGAATTTAAGAAATAAAACAAATGAGCATAGTGGAAAAAAAAAGAGCGAGGCAAACTAAGAAACAGATTCTTAACCATAGAGAACAAACATGGTTACCAGAGGGGAGGTGAGTGGAAGATGGCTGAAATAGGTGATAGGGATTAAGGAATGCATGTGTTGTGATGAGTACTGGGTGTTGTACGAAAGTGTTGAATCACTAAATTGTACACCTGAAACTAATATTATACCGTATTTTAACCAACTGAAATTTAAATAACAACTTTTAAAAAATTTCCAGTGTTACAATTTTTTTCTCTGAATTATTATAATTACTAGTAGTACATAATTTATTAAAATATAAATAGATTATACATTTAATAATTATTGAACATAGATGTAAGATATTGGAACTGAATTTTCATGAGATACATGGGAGTCACAGGTGTTTATGGAACTTTGTTTAAAGGAAATACCAAAGTGTCCTCTAGCTTGGCTTCTGGGCCATCTTTCCTCTCAGGGCAATGCATTTTGGAGAGGCATCGGGTATGTGAGCGGAATTTTTTCTTTTGGAAAGTGGGAGAAAGGCAATTATAAAAGGCACCTTTTAAGCAAACCAACTTTTGGAAGGAGACAATATGACCTTTGAGATTCTGGATCTTGAAACTGGTGCTTTAAAACTCTCCATGCCTCTTGGGGAGTCCTTGAGCACTAAGATGACCACACTCCAGTTTATGCCTTCGTGCTGATGGAATTATTAAGAGCACCCCCTGTCACTCTCTAAGTATCTCAGTCTGAATGATCTCATTGGTCACCCCTCAAGTACCCCTTCTGGTTTCCTAAAGGAACACATATTCACATTTAAAGACGACTCTTATAAACCAAGGGGTGCCTGACTTATAATCTCATTTTATCACCAGAATTGCCATGTGAGGTGTTTTTATTGTACTCTCTTTTTTGTTTTCTTTTTCTTTACAGAAAAGAAAGCTGAAATCCCAAAGAGTTTAAATGACCAGTCACAGCCAGAAAGTGGCTACACCAGACCCCAAGTCCTGGTCTCCTAGTCTTTAAAGTCTATGCTTATGATCAAGGCTAGTCCCTGGGTCTCCAGCACAAGGAACACTGCCTTGTGTTGTTGGTTCCCTTCACAGGCGCCTGAAGTCCCACCTCCCTGAAACTGCAGTTTAGGTCTATTCACCAAGAGACTACCGTTTGGGCCATATTTCCATGCAAAACACCTCCACCCAGGCTCCCTTTCACAGCTGCCTTCACTTTCTCTTCATCTCTGTCCTGATTCTGTTCACCAGCATCTCTTCTCTGGGTAGCTACATACTATGCCCAGCCCGTTGGGCAAAGGCAGTCAGAGATATCTCTTCAAAATGCTAACTTCACCTGCTTACGCAAGTTTGGTGCTTCCCATAAGGATAAAGACTGAACCTTACCCAGATTTACAACACTCTTTTCAAATGTACATGTCAGCCCCACTGACCTTTCCTGTTCCTTCTCCAACCCCCACCTGCCTTGTCAATTGTTTGTCCCACACACGTGTCCACCTCCCAAACCTGTGTTCTATTCATATTTCAGATCTCACCTCAGTTCCCTAAGCAGCTTGCCTGGGCTTTGTGCACCACTCTCTGCCACACCACCTTGGTGTCCATCCAATGGTGTACTGGAGCCAACTGGTACAGCCTCTCAAAGCCAAGTGCTCACATCACCTCCCAACTCCAGCGTTGTGTAAGGTCATATTGGCATTTCGAAATTGGCCATGGAGAGAGTATTTATACCATAGAAGTTGGCAAATGGTACAAATCAGGTCTCTCTGGTTGGTAAACATTTACCAGCACAATACTGTGACTCTTCTAAGTTTTCATAACACTCTGAATACTATTTATTTCTTCATTTATTCACTGAATATTTACTCACTGCCTACTCTGTGTCAGATACCAGTAGTTGCTGAGAATATAAAGGTTGGCCAATCAGATAGTTCCGGTCGTCATGGAGCTTACAGTGCTGAACGGGGAAGACGGACCTTAGTCAAATATTCACATATAAAATATAAAATGATAACTCTGTTAAAAACAAAAAATGCTTTAAAAATGTATACTAGGATATTTGACCTAGTCTAAGAAGATTTTCCTGAGCTAAAATCTGAAGGATAATTTTGGGCTGAGGAAGGAACAAGGTGAAGGAACAGCATTCTAGGCCCAAGGAACAACGTGTGCTGAGGTCAGAGAGAGCATGAACCTCAGGAGTAAGGGAAAGAAGACAAGTGTGGCTAGAAGGCAGCCAGGAAGCTTGGTGGGAGAGGCAAGTGCAGAGCTAAGACCACACAGAGTTTTGAAGGCCCTACCAAGGAGTTTCACGTTTATCCTAAGAGGAGTAGAAAGCCACTGAAGTGTTTTCAGCAGGAAGACCACATGGTCTGGTGGAAAACCAGTACAACATGATGGTTGAGAAATCAACTCTGGAGCCAGGTTGCCTGGCTTGGAATGCCGACTCTGCCACCTACTAGTATCCTACTAATTTTTCTGTGCCTCAGTTTCCTCACGGGTTAAGTGGTGATAAAATAATACATACCCTACAGGGCTGTTTAGGTGATTGTAAAGCTCTGAGAATAGTACTTGGCACGTCATAAGTGCTATGGAAGTTCTTGTTCAATTAAATAAATAAAACCATCTTTGATAAGATAACTGAATGTCCTGGGTAGCCTGTGGTCTAATAGGGGATGCAGACATAAACAAATAATTACAGCATGAACTAAGCACAAAATATATGGTAATACAAAGATGAGGAAGGGCTTGCTTTCCAGTGGCTATGATGAGAAGAATTGAGGGCATAAAGGACGTTCCAGTTGGAGAAAGCAACACTAACAGCCATGGAGATACGCAAATGTCACTGTACTCAGAAGCTGAAAGCCTAGTGTAGGAAACAGATGTGAATGAAAACCAATGGGGAAAAATATATGGTAGAAGTGTAAGTAAGGAGGGATTAACTTTAATTCCAAAGTAAATGGGAGGTTTTATGGAGGAGGGCCAAGCATCATGGTTGACTGCATGGGCTCTGGAATCAGGCCTGCCCAATTTAGAATGCTAACTTTGTGCCTCACTGGTTGTGTGATTTGACTTCTCTGATCCTTAGTGTTCTCCTCTGTAAAGTAGAAATAATAATACTACCTAGCTCATAAGAATTCATAGTGAATGCATAAAAGTCTTAGCATAGAGCACTCGATAAATATTAAGATATTATTACTATTACATTATGAGTTGAACCTTGAGTGACAAGAACTTTGATCAGCACTAAAGGAAGAACATGAGAAAAGGCCCAGAAGTTTAAAATCATCTGGCACATTTAAAGAACAGCAAGACAGTGCCACTTCAAGTATGGTCATCACTGCCAATCTGTGAACTGTTTTTACTGGTCCATGATGAGATAAATACAGAAATCAAGAGTAAACATTTAGAAGTTAGAAGAAAACAAAGACAAATGGAAAGAGTAACTTTATACTCGTATACTCAATGAAAACTGGGGCTTGTAGTTTTTGTCTTGTTTTTACTTTTTCTAGCAAGTTTTTAATTGTATCTTACAAAAATTACAGTCCATGACTGTTACAATAAAATCTTGTCCTTTGCCCCAGATAGTTTGAGAAAAAAGTAACTCAGTGAAGCTGGATAGAGCACCAAAGAGATGAACCTGGAAGAGTAGGGCCAAGATCACATTGTGAGGAACTTCAAGGAACCTTGAATGTCTCAGAGTTCATATGTTATACGTGGGCAACAGGGTTATTAAAAGTTTAAAGAGACTGTTAATTGAGGGTTACACATATATAGGTATTACATGTTTTGTACCCCCCCCCCCCCGTGAGCATGTGGTTTTCTCCCTCTCTTTAAAAAAAAAAAAAAAATTAAGTTTATTATTGAGAGACAGAGAGACACAGAGTCTGTGCAGGGGAGGGATAGAGAGAAAGGGAGACACAGAATCCAAAGTAGGCTCCAGGCTCTGAGCTGTCAGCACAGAGCCAGACGCGGGGCTCCAACTCACAAACTGCGAGATCATGACCTGAGCCGAAGTCCACCGCCCAACCAACTGAGCTACCCAGGCGCCCCTCCCTCTTTTTTCTTTTTAATTAAAAGATTATTTTTATTTTCTGGTTAAGAGGAGAGACTGAATTGTTAAGACGAGAGACCGGAACTGCTCCGTGTTTCACATAGGTGACAGTTTGTATTTGATAAGAGTGCAGTTAAACAAAGAATTTCAAATTTATCAAAACAGAAAACCTTGAAAACACGTGAGCACACACTTTGTGACCAGGAATGCCTGCGACTTGTTGAGATAAGCTACACCAGGTGATCAGATGAGTCTCCTTTCTTCTTGGGCGCCCTCATACAAATAAGGCATAAACTGAAGATTATCGACTCTTCCAGATCTCCCTGCTTGGGTCACCTCCCCTGCTATCATCCTCACCACTTGTCCAGCAGTCCTTCCCCGGCTGGACCCGGAGAATCACGGTTTAATAATCAGCATCAGACAGCTCACTAAGCATGGGGTTTCCAGACTCCTTTAGCCAGGCTCAGAGACAGACAGAAACCGGTCATGTTTTCTGTTTGGCTTCACAGCCCCGTCCATCCTAACCTACCTGCCCGGCACACGCCACGTCTGCCACGTCTTATGTCCTACCTGAGGCTGTACCTTGGCAAACACACTGTGGCCCAGAAACCAGGCCTCCGGGACCCATCTGGGTCTGAGGGCGACTCCTGAGCCCCCATTGGCCATGTATAAAGAAGCAAGGGCTAGGGGCCTAAAACCCAGCGTGTGGCTCTCGATTTTCCAACGGGAGCCAGAACTTAGGTGAGGCTCCAAAGCGTTCTGGAGGTGGCATTCCGGCCCCTGCTCCTCGCCTCCCGCCCATTGCACTACCCACCCCTTGTCCCCTCCCTTCCTTGCCCCCCCCCCCACGTCCTCCCCTCTTCGCCTTTCCGCCCGCGGCGCGGAGGGGCAGGGCCGCAGTCACCCGACGGCAAGGCACTAAGGGCCCACGGGCGTGTCAGGGGTGTGGCCGCCGCCACCTGAAAGCTGGGCCGCGAGCCTGGCCCCCGGCACCGCCGCCGCCAGCGCCGCCGCCAAGCGCCGCCGCCGCAGCCCCAGAGCGGCCCGCCAGGTGCGTTCGCCGCAGGCCCGCTGTGCCCGCGGGGGCCCGGGACGAGGCCCCGGCGCTTCCCGCGGGCGGGCTGAGGGGGTGCGAGCCCCGGGGATGGCTTTCTAAGTCGCTCATTCGTGGGAGCGACTGACGGACGGGGCTGGGAGGCCACGGGAGACGGGCAGGCCGTGCGGCTTCCGTGACGAGGGAAGTCCGGGCCCAGAAACGGGAAGCCGAGCGCCGGCGTCAGGGAGGAGGAGGATGCTGCGTAGCTGTGGCGAGCGCGGCCCCTCCAGCCCCTCCGGCCGACCCAGGCCGCGGGGCTGCCCTCCCCGCCCCCCCGTCTGGACTGCACTCCCGGTTCCCCTGGGCCTCCATGGCGCTTTAGCCCAGCTCCTTTGAGGAGTTTTTCGCCTTTTACCTTGTGCTTTCGCTTTTGGTGTGCACGTCTAGGCTCCACTCAGACTCCAGGTTCCAGGAGGGCAGGGCCTGTGTGGCTTGTTACCGGCGGGCGGGCTCGGTGGTACTCCTTAAGTAATTGAAGGAATGAGCCAGGGCCTTTGAACTAGAACTGGTGCGTTAGCACCTGAGTAAGTGCTTGCGTGCCTGCCTGTGAAGGAAAGCTCAGTGAAGGAATGCACGAGTGGATGTAAATGCTAAGTGGAGGCAGTGGAGACAGACTCACCGCGCATCTTCTAGCGGATCGTTTTCCAAAAAGTTGTGTGAATGTTGCTCGGGCTTTTTCTTGCTTGCGTTTTGCTATCTGGTGTGGACTTTTGAAGAATCATTGTCACTATAATATTATTCACTGTATTTCTGAAAGATCAGGGTGAATCTAAACGTAGAAACACATGACTCTGCTTTTAGTAACTTGTTTGTCAAATCAGACATTTCTCTTGAATTCATGTTTGTGAAGCATCTTGTTAGTTTTCCTGAGACAAGTACTAGCGGATTTGTGAGTGACTAAAGGAGACTGAATGTAGCCCAGAGAGGAAAAATGAGAGACATCTGTGCAGATGCTTTGCAAGCTACAAGTGGTTGACTGCTTTAATGCAATTGGTGACTGCATCAGCTCTATAGGTTTCCAGACTTGAGTTCCAGAAAAGCCAGATGACTTTGGACTTGTCATTTGATCTTTTTTAGGTCTCAGTTTTTTAACCTCCAGGATGAAGGGCGGTTGGTGGGACCCCTTTCTGAGTTAGACTTCTAGGATTCTCTTTCGTTAGGTGTTAAAGGTGAGATTGTAGGTGACTTCATGGAATTCTCACTTCAGCCAATCTGTTTGGGATTCTGTAGCATCTTGGCCCTACTTTCTTCTCTGCAAATTGCAGCTCATTCCTTATTCTCCTCCACATCTGTTACCAAAGGGCCTGGGAGCTCAAGATGAGAATAATAGACTCCGGGGTGGAGGCGAGAAAGAGAGGCAAAATTTTACTCTGCATTGCCAGAGGCTCCTGGGCCTGGGTCTAACTTGTTTCCAGTGCAACCCAGCCTGACAATGTCATATATCTCCAGTGCATCTGGGGAATTGTATCAGTATTAATTTGCATGCATTTGAAATTAGTTATTATAGATCACAACATTTTGGAGCTGGAAGGGCCTTGGAGATTTTTTAATGGCACTTAAAAAGTCATTTTACAAACATATTAAAATATTTTTTGCACGCTACATTTAACAAACTCAAAGTCCCAAATGTGTTAAGTAAAAGAAAATTAATGTTACCTACTTCGGTTCTTTCAAGTCTGTTGGGAGACGTGGAGCCAAAAGTGGTAGTTGGTGAAAAAGACCAACTTTCTGGAACTCTTTTCCCAAAGAGCCAGTTATGGGGTCATCAGTTGTTCAGGCATGGCATGTAACAAAAGTTGATATTTATGGGGTACTGACCGTGTAGCAAGTGCTGTTATATTTAATCTTTTTACTTATATTGCCCCATTTAATCCTACTATAAACCTAAGAGCTAGGTACTGTTGAAATCCCCATTCAACCTTCCGAAATAGAAACCGCTTGGAAATGGGAAAGTCAAGTACTCACAATATAGGCGGAGGCAGGGTTTTTCCCGGAAATGTAGGCAATCCCTGCTAGGAGAGTCTGTGTGATGTTAGAGGATGGGGTCTCTAGGATATGTATAGGATATGTATATATGAACTCTGGGGCATTGTGAGTAGATGAATTTAGGGTGGGGGCTTAGGGGTGGAATGATTAAGACTGGATTGTAGAGAATTGGTTATTTCATTTTGAAAATTATTGAATTCCATTGGGACTCTGGTAGACTCTGATACTTTCCCTAAATGCACATACATCCTAATTTTAAACATATTCAGACTTTAACCTAATTTAGGGAGTGTAAAATGGGTGACATCAAGAGCTATCATAAGCTTAAGAGCTTTGAACTTTGAGTACAGAGCATTATTATTTCTTAGGCTAGCTTTGGGTCCTTGTTAAGGCATTGCCTCCCAACCTCCTTTATAAGAATGACAACTCCTATTGCAGAAAAAGTACAACTGAGACTATATCCCTGTAATCCAGGGACAAGAATGCAGGATGGGTTTCCAGTACCTTTATAATTAATTGACGAGAGCAAAAGAGGAAGAGAGAGGCCCATAAAATAAATGGAAAATTATTTTTTTTCTTCTTTGTCAGTCACGTTTAGCTTCTGAGACCTATCAGTGGCCACTTGAAAAACTGGGAGCAGATGCCAGTTTGATTTAGCTCAGGAGGCCAAAACTTTCCTCCCTGAAGGCTGGTATGATAGAATAGGCCTTCCCATTGCTCACAATGTTATGAAAAAAGCATTAAAGCAGCAATTTTTATTACTTGCCCTGGAGCTAGAGCTTTAAAATGTACTTTCTTCTCCCCCTACCCTCCCTAAACCACTTAGCTTTTAAAAACAAACAACCCATTCATGCGTTTGCCTCAGTCAGATTATTAGCCCTTTCTCTTTATTCCTGGGTCCTGTTTCCTTAATGCAGCGAAGAAGTTGGACTGGTATGCTTCTAGGTCTCTGGAATTTTTCTTTAGCTATTATTTTGTTTCTGCATGTTAATTTCAGTGACCATTTATTGAGTGTATCCTATGAGCCAGATTAAAATGTGTGAGATACTGAGTTTAAGTAGGAAAGTGACCATTCCACAAATAATTGAATCATAGGGTGATGTGAAAGTGGGGCCATTCATTCCACTAGCAAAGAGCTATGGTTAGAGCTGGGAAAGACTTCAGAGAGCAGGTGAATTCTGAACTGGAGTTTGAAGCTTGAAGGCCAAGAGGAGGGAAGACGGCATTCTAAGCAGGAAGAACTACATTGGCAAGGACAAGGAGTATGAGGGTATGAGCACTCCCACTCCGGGGGAGAGACTGGGGTTCAGTGTGGCTACAGTAGAGAGGTCTTGTGAGGGTGGGGCCGTGTTATTTAAACTTTTTTCACAGCGTGGATTATCTTTTTTAGAGTGTATTTTTTTAAGCTGAATTTTTAGTTAGAGTTCTATGATTGTATTTTCTTTACAAAATAGCTCCAGCATTAATGCTCTGAAGGCACTGGAGATGGAAAAGCTAGAAGAAAGCCAGAAGAAAAGGAGGATGCTGCTTCTGTAGCACAAATGAAAGAGGATAAGGGTCTAAGTTGACACAGGTTTCAAAGATATTCGGAAAATAGAGAGGGCAGGATTTAATGACCAGCTGGAAATGGGAAATAAGGTTCGCGGTTTGCTTGGCTGGGTGAATGGAGATGCTACTAAAGAGGCTAATAAATATAAGACGAGGAAGATGTTTTAGGGGAAAGACAGTGGAGGCAACTGTGGAACATCTAGGGGAGGCTCCACTATACAGCTTTGACTGTAGCTGTACTGCAACATCATACCGTCAAGACCTGCCAAACGTTTCAACAGGTGCTTAGTCTGAAAAGAAAAATCAATTCAATAAATCACTTGAAAAGAAGGAAAAAACCGCACTGGACTTGGCTAAGGAACATTGCATCATATTTCCTGTGAATTTGTTGGAACTCCAAATTGTACGTAAGTTCCAGTGAAGGAAAAAAAGTTGGACGCTCAGACAATGAGGGGTTACCATAAGCCACCAAGAGAAACTAAAATAGAGCAATATAGATGGAAGTGGTTCAAAGGAACAAAGGTAAGCAAATAGCTGGAGTGTAGCAGAGAGGACGGATGTCTGTAGACACAGGTGTAGGCAGGTTTGGAATACAGAGATTTGAGCTGGCTCTTCCAAATAACTATACTTCTTTAATGGTAAGAATACCACAGGCTTTGTTTTCTCCTCTTACTCAGCTTGTCAGGAAGAGACAAGGTAGGAGATTGTTCAGAATTGCTGGGCAGAGGGTTTGATCTTTGCAGAGAAAGTGTTGGGAGACTTTGAACTAAGGGAAGAATAAAAGAGGTAGAATAAGATAAAATGAAAAGGATAATGATTAGGAGGTATTTTCAGAACATTTAACTAATTCTATGACAAATAGTCGCTAACAAAGGAAAAGGTAGATTGATATAGCATTCTCTTAGTGTTGTGGCATTAGACCTGCTTAGAAAAAAGGATATATTAGCATGGCATTTTATATTTAAGTGGAATTTTTACATTTGATTGTTACATGAACCCTTAAAACTAGGTGCAGCCAGGCACTATTATCTTTCTTTTATAAAGTAAAAATCTGGGAATTAAGCAGGCTGTAGTTTGCCTCAGATCCCACGGCTGGCAAGAGCTCCAAGCCTTTGATGTCCAGTCCACTGCTCTGTCCATTGTATTAGAGCCTTGCTTTGCCTTGGAACCCTGGCCTTTTACAGTGTGTCCCCTCTCCTCTACCATGTCACATCATGTAACAGTAAAGCAGATGCTATTTGAAGGCCAGCAAAGGCAAGATTTCTCAGGAGAGAGGCAGTGATAGAAAGTATCCTTAGCACAATTCTGCTGTATACTATAGGGATGGTCATGGATGGTTGTGTATAGAGAGTATCTGTGCAAATCTAATGATACTTTCAATACAATAGGAGAGTCTCCAATATATCTTATGATTAAATCTTCCATGAGGCAAATAACCCCTTTATAAAGTGAACAATTAATCACTCCTTACTGTCTTGTCTAGATAAATCCCGACTGTCAAATATGGGGTTTGCTTAAAGCAAGACACATCTGCAAAAAGCTACATCTATTTTGATTATATGATATGTTGAAGACTTTTCTAACTTGGATATCAAATATGGAAATGGGGATCTGGACCTAGATCCCTTAATGATTAGAGACCAGTGAAAACATATTGCGCGTAATGATTTGCAGTTAAATCCATCTAGCTACCTTCACTGCTTACAAAGCACGGACAAGTAGGACATTGGTTGGGGTGAAGCCCAGGACTGGCAGTGCTCTGGTCTGATGGTGGGAACCACAAGAGACAGTCATGAATGTAAACGTAAACAGACTGGGCCAGAGTAGGGAAACCAAAAACTCTATGGGCCTTGAGTTCCACATCATTAAAATGAAATCAAGTATAATTTAAAAGAAAGATTATTATACTAGACCCAGAGTTTTATGTTGATGAAAGATAAAATCTGTAAGGGTGACAGAATAGTTGTGACTTTTTTGTGGGCCAAGCATTTAAAAATATTTATTCTCAAAACATATAAAGGAAATGGTCAGGAGTGCAAGAATATGGCCAAAACTTAAGGAGTACCTTAAGATCTTTTTTTACATGACAAATCAAGTAGACAAAAGACAAATGGTAGGATTGAATAATGTAACTAATGAAGTTGAAGAATATAATTCATAAAGATGAACAGGAATGCAGGAAGTTCCAATAATATGACGTATCTAATATTAATAAAATAATACAATTATTTATATTATGTGTGGATATATATGGGTGTGATATATATAGGTACACATACATAAATCTTATTTTTATTGTATATGTGTGTGTATATATGTGATATATATATATATATATATATATATATATATATATATATATGTTCTTTGAGGGCAGAACATGGAAGTCTGCACTATTCTGACATTTCACTCCCTACTTAGTCCAAATTTCAGGGTTTACCACTTAAATTACTCACCAACACCCATGTTATCTAGAACATAGAATGTCTCTCTCTATATATATCTCATTTGCAGAAAATTCATTTCTTCCTTGGAACATTTGTGAAAGATTGTAAAAAAAAAAAAAGCCAAATGAAGATTTCAGTGAATTCTAAAGGCTTATTGGCCTAGTGCCTCAGTCCCTCAGTCCTCTGGTTTAGTCCATGTTCTTAGTTAGTTTTGTAATAGGTCGAAATGACAAAAAGTAAACATCTTTCTTTCATGATGCTGTTAAGGCACTCATGTATTCATCTTCCACCTTCATACACATTGTTCTTTTTGTGCCCAGAACATCATGTTGATATTCTGTTACCATTATCAAAAGACATGGGATCTATGCTATCCAAACTAAATGCGTTTGTTACATTTGATTAAGTGTTCTCAATCATTAATTCCATGTGTATTATATTGCAAAATTGTCCATCTCAGATATCTGGCTCTACTTTTATAGGGTTTTTCTCTTCATTAGTTGTTCTGAACTGACGTTGATAGAAAACTAGTGGCCATAGGAAGAGTAGAGAACGTATGGAGGATCACCAATACCAGTTAGGTCCTTTGAAGGCAAAACATGGAACTGTGCACTATTCTGACATTTCACTACCTACTCAGTCCAAATTTTAGGGTTTGCCATTTAAACAAATCACTCACTGGCACCCATGTTCTGTAGAACATAGAATGTTTAAGAATATGGGCCAATTTTCCTGTGTTCAAATCTCAGCTCTGCCACCAACACCTGTGTGACCTTGGACCAATTACATATACTCTCTCTGACTCATCTTCTTCATTTGTAACACAAAGGTAATAATTAAACTGTGTCCCAGCCCTATTCCCTGGAACCTGTGACTATTATAGGTTATGTGGCAAAGGAGATGTGCAGATGGAATTAAGATTGCTAATCATCTAAGTTTAAACTAGGAAGACCATCTTGGATTGTCTCGGTGGCCCAATTAACAGTGGAAAGGGCAGAAGAGGAGTCAGAGAGTTAGGGAGATTTGACTGTGGAGAAGGGGCCAAAGAGATGCAATGCTGTCTGCTTTGAAGATGGGGGAAGGGGGCCTTGAGACCAGGAATGTGGGTGGCCACACAGAGCTGGAAAAAGACAGATATTCTCTTCTAGAGCCACCAAAAGGAATGCAGCCGTGCCAGCACTTTGATTTTTACTTGGTGAGTCTTGTGTTGGACTTCTGACCTACAGAACTGTAGGTTAATAAATTTATGTTGTTTAAGCCTCCAGGTTTGTGGTAATCTGTTAGAGCAGCAATCGAAAAATAATGCATTATCCTGTAAATTTGTTGTAGGATTAAGAAATGTAAATAAACATCTAGGACAGGCCTGCCACATGGTAAGTGCTGTCATTATCAGCCACCATTATTATTATTCATTGGTAGTTTAGTTTCCCTTGTCTTTGCTCCATTGTCATAGTTGTCTTATGATTATCTAAAATTGTTGGAATCCCCTGTGCCCTCAACCTGACCAACACTGGCCTGAGGTGTTTCTCACTCTCATGGCAGTCCATACTCAGTGTCCTGCAGTCTGTCAGAATTACCACATAGGTATTTTTACCAGTTTATGGCTCCAGTGGCTTCTGCTCCAGCTAAGCAGATTGGGACTTTACCTGTCGCTTCAGATTTTAGGGTGGTGGTTTGCGCTGCGTCCTTAGTACCCTGCTAGGTCGAAGGAAGGTGGCTGGTTTTCAGTTTGTTCTCTGTTATTTGTTGTTGTAAGGACCCGAGTGATGACTTCCCAGCTCTTCCATGTTGGGGCCGAAACTAGAAGCGAGGGCCATGCTCTCATTACCCCGTCGCTTGAAGAAGCTCCTCTGTACTCAAGAGATCTTCATCTCCACACCTGAATTCTCTCTGATTTCTCTTCTCTGGTTTTTAACTCATTAGTTTCATTCCCAGATATGCTGTTTCTGTGTTTCCTGTTGTGGTCAATGGCACCTCATTCTACAGGACTGTAGGTAATGTGATGTGTCTGAAATACAGGGTACAAAGCAGCCTCAAAATGGGGGAGGTTATCCTTAACTCTCCCCTTTTCCTCGTCCTCCAAAATTAAGAAGTCAGCAAATGCTGTTTATGTCTACCTGTTATAGCTCCTGAATTTTCCGTCTCCCCGTCCTACCATCCTTTTCTGTTGTTGCACTAGTCATACCCCTTACCGTCTCTTGCCTTGGCTGGGCAGAATCTTTGAAACCACTTTGCCCTCCACACTGACTTAAGAGTTGGATCGCAGGCTGGCTCATACTATTTCCTTACTCAAAAGGCCTACATTTTGAGAAACTGTCTGTGGAATAAAGTCTGAATGCCTAATATGGCGTGTAAGGTTCTTAGAAATCTGGCATTAAAATATATTTCTGGGTAGCATGTCTGGGTGGCTCGGTCAGTTAAGGTCTGACTCTTGGTTTCAACTCAGCTCATGATCTCGCGGTTCGTGAGTTTGAGCCCTGCCATCTGGCTCTGCACTGACAGTGCGGAGCCTGCTTAGGATTCTCTCTCTCTCTCTCTCTCTCTCTCTCTCTCTCCCCCTCTCCCTTTCTCTGCCCCTTCTGGCTCGTGTGTATGTGCTCTCTCTGTCTCTCAAAGTAAATAAACTTTAAAAAAAAAATGTATTTCTGGGTGCATTCATGTTTTTTTCACTTACTGTATTAGTTCACCAGCACCACCACCACAAACTACCAAACTGGGGACTTAAACAGTAGAAGATTATTTTTTCACAGTTCAGGAGGTTGGAAGTCTGAGATTATGGTGCCAGCAGGTTTGGTTTCTTCCCAGCCCCCTCTCCTTGGCTTGCAGATGGTCATCTTCTCGCTGTTTCCTCACACAGTCTTCTTTTTGTTCACACATATCCCTGGTCTCTCTCTGTGTCCAAATTTCCACTTGTTATAAAGACCCTGTTCAGATTGTACCAGGGCCCACCCTAATGCCCTCGTTTTAACTTAATGACCTCTTTAGAGGCCTTATCTCCAAATATAGGCATTTTCTGAGCTACTGAATTAGGATAGGACTTTAGCATATCTATTTTGGTGTGTGTGTGTGGGGGGCACGGTTCAGCCCATAACACCTCCCATATTCCTCCTTGCATTCTATGTGTGTATCAAGTCACATCATGAGTGCATGTCATGACCTGGGAGGATTTTAAAAATAGTGATTCCTAGGCCAACCTAACTGTAGGTCCTGAATCAGTAAGTATGAAAGGGGCCTGGGAATACATTTGTTGTGTGCATATGAGTGTATTTAAGTTTTTCCCTATTGATTTGTAACACCCCAGCTTCCCCAGGCTCTTTATCCTTTCTGGAGAACATATTACAAATGTTCAGACTTTTGCTCATGGTTGTTCTTTAACTAAAAATACCCTGCTCGGGGCGCCTGGGTGGCTCAGTCGGTTGAGCGTCCGACTTCAGCCCGGGTCACGATCTCGCGGTCCATGAGTTCGAGCCCCGCGTCGGGCTCTGGGCTGATGGCTTAGAGCCTGGAGCCTGCTTCCGATTCTGTCTCCCTCTCTCTCTGCCCCTCCCCCGTTCATGCTCTGTCTCTTTCTGTCTCAAAAATAAATAAACGTTAAAAAAAATTTTTTTTAAAAATACCCTGCTCACTATACAGCTATGAAAATTAATCTATCCTGCAAGGTCGAACTGAAATACCATCTTCTCTGTTATTTCTTCCTTATTTTCTCCTGTGACAATCCTGTAGCACTTTAATCATTACTGTATTGTGAGTACATGAGAATTTATTTCCTTTTATATGATAGTCATCTGCCTTCCTCTTTCACTAGCTTCCAGGCCAAGGATGGCATATTCCTTATTTCTGTATATCTGAAATATTTACCATTGCTCTGAACATAGTAGGTAATCAGTCAATATTTGTAGTATGAATAAGTGAATGAACTCATTAATAAATGATCAAAAGTTTTATGGCTTTTTATACAGTGGAGACCACTGGGTAAGGAAATAAGCTTATTGAATATGAAATGAGTAGCAGGATTTTTATTTTTGATGTGGTTTTTTTGTTTTTTTTTTTTTTTGTTTTTTGTTTTGAGACAGAGACAGAGCATGAGCATGGGAGGGGCAGAGAGAGAGGGAGACACAGAATCTGAAGCAGGCTCCAGGCTCTGAGCTGTCAGCACAGAGCCCGACGAGGATTTTTATTTTTGAATTAAATATTCTTACATGATACATGAACAATGTTTTCTTGAAGAAGGTATTTGAATCGGGAGGATGCAGTGAAAGCATCATAACAATTTTTGATAATGGCAGCTTTTTTTGCATTGCATTTTCCCAAGCAGACTGTGGATGGTTCAGTTCTTAAACATGAAAGGATTCCCCAGTGTCCATATGTAGAATATCCTTGTTTATCCTTCCAACTGAGAACTGCTTCCTTGTAGCTGGCATGTTAAGGTAAACTTGTTTGTTAGCTGAGCTAATACGCTGTGTTTTCCTGGGTCAATGAATAATAGAAATAATTCTTGAAATAATTGTGTCAGCGAAGACCTGGTTTCTGGGCAGGGATCTAGAGTCTGGCATTTTCTTTTTGTTAGTTTTCAAAAACTACTAAAACTTCAACACTATACTTTCTAGAGATGGAGTAATCACCTCTGAAATCATTTCTCCAAAGCCTTTTCTGAACCAGGGCAGGCAGTTGCAGAGATTGGCAGGGGAAGGACTGATGTCTACTCATGGGGGAAGAAGGACTTTGCTTTGAAAACACAGATAAGCCTTTGGATGTGGAAATTTACAAGGCTCAGAGAGCCCTGAAACATCTTTAGAGGCCGAGCTCTGCAGAATAATGGGAGGCTGTGTGCTGGCTTGGCATTGGAGCCTGTCTGGCACCAACCACACTGTAAACAACTCTTCAGACATTTGCATCTGCATACATGACATTAGATTTTCAAAATGTCCAATTAAATACTTGTCAATGGGAGAAATGTTTGTTTCTTCAGCCGACCTGGTGTCAGCCTGGCCTTTCTGATGGAGAAGCATTTCAGCTGATACTGTTGTATGTCCTTCCTTTCTGGACCTGATCTTGTCCCTCTTGTTCAGACAGAATTCTTCCTGAAAGCCATGGAGACTGTGCCAAGCTGTGGACCATGGGATTAGGTTAGGTGACTAAAGAAAAATATTGAGGCGGTGAGTGCTTCTGAAACGCAGGAAAACCTCCTCGGTGCTTTAGTTTCTTTTGCATGGTTCTAAACATTTTGCGCTTGAAAATTTATAAAAGTGGTAGCAGCTGAGAAAAAGTGAAAAGGGCAGTGCTGATATGTGGTGTGTTCTTTTTTTACTTAAATATAATTCTCCTAAGGGCTGGATTCATTTGCTCAACCTTTCAACACATATATTTTGAACAAGTGTTAACAGCGGTGTTGTGTGTGTATGTGCGTGCGGTGTAGGTATGTCCCTATCCTTGTTGACAGACACAGAAATATTCAGCCAGAAGTCACTGTGGTATAGCAACGAAGACTTTGGACATATGATATAGAAACATAGGGGAAGAGAGGAAGGAAATAAAGGAGAATCAAATTTAGATCATTTGTTAGAAAAGTTTGAGTGTACAAGGAAGTAGAAAGCTGTGTGGCCTAAGCAAATTTCCCAATACTGGCCTCAGTTTATTAATCTCTAAAATAGGGGATATATTATCAAAAACGTCAAAGGTCGTCAAGATTAAATATAATGATTGATGTCAACTGCTTATAGTGGCACTTTCTACATTGTAAATGCTCAACAAATGTTAGCTAATAATGAAATACTAACCTTTTGGACAGAGGAGGTTTAAGCATTCCTGTGTGGTGAAGGGAAGGAGCCAGGAGAGGGAGAAAAATTAAACGATTGGTACCGTATGAATAGAGAATTTGGCTTTAGAAAAGAGGGTGGGCACATCCCTCACTGGAGCATGAGCTGGGAAAGACTGTATAAAGGGATAGAAAAGTTTTGACTTGAGGATGGAAAAAGCCAAGGCATCTCATGGTTATAATATCGTATCCTGAGTTATGTAGAAGAGGAGAGCTTTTGCTGAGCATGAGGGGAGTAGGATGGAATTTGGGGCTTAAGGCGAGTGGAAAAACTTCGTAGCAGCTGCTACGGGGAATCTGATAGGGGTCAGTTGAAGATAAATATGAGGGGCCGAGCAATGCAGAGGACCCGGCTGAGATCAGACAGCCATAGTTTATAGTGGAGACATTTGGTATGATTAGGTAAATGTTGATGGTGGTATCATGGAGCAAGCAAGCACAGAGAAAATTCGAAATTAGTTTTAAGGAATAGGCATGTAGGTGAGGAGGAAAGGCAGAGGCGTTCTAGGGTGCTAATGAAAGCATTTTGGAATTGTTAACCACCAATTGTGAACTTGTTTGTGAACCAAGATTAATCTTTAATGGTGAGTTGGGTGGATAGATATATAGTCAGACTGGAGATGAAGAGGTGTCTTAGTTCAGGCTGCTGTAACAAAGTTCCATAGATTGGGTGGCTTATAAATAATAGAAATTTGTTTGTCACAGTTCTGGAGGCCAGAAGTCTGAGATCAGGGTACAAGCATGATGGGTTCTGCTGAGGGCTCTCTTCTGGGTTGTAGACTGCCAATTTCTCATTGTATCCTCAATATAGCAAAAAAGAGGGTTCAGGGGCTTTCCAGTCTCACTTTTATAAAGGCAGTAATCCCATTAATGAGGGCTCTACTCTCATGCCCTAATTACTTTGCAAATGCCCCACCTCCCAGCACCATCACATTGGGGTTAGGATTTCAACATATGAATTTCAAGAAGCCTCTTCACTTAGACAGCCAACAACAATCTAGCTGCTACTCTGTGCTGCATATGTGCTGAGTGATGGAGCTATAGGGTTGAAGGAAACACAATTCACTTTAAAAGCTCAAAACATTTATTGAGCTTCTAGTATATATTGGGTAGATAATCTATTTGACATCAATCTTTCCCTTGAAAATCTTTAAGGCTAGTGACATAATTTGGATAATTTCAATTTAAAGTGTGGTAAACTTTGAAGGAGTTAAGAAGAGGGTGCCGAGATATCACGCAACCTGTGAGAAGAGGAGCCGAGTCAGGAAGCATCCTGGAAAAGTGTGTCTCAGCTGGCTCAAGGGGGTGAAGAATGACAGAAAGGGAGAGGACAGAGCAGAGCAAGGGGATTGATGTGGCCAGGGAAGATAAGAAAAGGTTTCAAAGAGAAGGTGGTAATTGAGATGAGTTATGTATAACACTATTGCTAAGTGACAGAAAAAAAGAAGACCCGAATTAAAGCGGTGAACATTTTATCAGTAGGGACAGAAGGAAGAGATGTAAGAGGATGGAGTGATGAGATTTAGTGGCTGACTGAGTATGTGGGGGAATGAATAGATGATTTTGTAGCTCATATTTTTTAAATGTTTATTTATTTATTTATTTTTGAGACAGAGAGGTTGAGAGAGAGAACAAGTGGGAAAGGGCAGTGTGAGAGGGAGACACAGAATCCAAAGTGGGCTCCAAGCTCTGAGCTGTCAGCACAGAGCCTGACATGGGGCTTGAATCCACAAACCATGAGATCGTGACCTCAGTCAGCCAAAGTCAGATCGAGCCAGAGTCACATGTTTAACCGACTGAGCCACTCAGGTACCCTGATTTTGTACTTTTGAACCTGAATGATAGGACAATTATGATTTCATTAGCAGAAAGAGGGAAATCCTCTTTCTAAGTTAGAGAAGATTTGGGGGAAGTTGATAAGTTTGGTGATGTTGAATCAGAACATTTGGTTGTAAGTGAAAGCAATCCAACAAAAATGAGAATTAAACCTGAAGAGGGCATCTGTAGCTTTCATAACTGGAAAGTTCAGAGATATAGCTGGCGTTAGGCATGGCTAGATCCAGGACACAAATGATGTAATATAGGCCCATGTCTATCCCTACTCTCTGTAGTTCAGTTTAACTTGACCTACTGCAGATAGGCTTTCAGTATACAGTAGGCAAAATGGGTGCCTAGAGGTCCTAGCAATCTCAGTGGAAACAACTTCTTCCCCCCCATCCCCTACATGAACAATTTATTTTACCTGTCTTAAATATAATTTTGAAAACATAAGTTATTACAGGGGCGCCTGGGGGGCCCAGTCGGTGAGGTGACTGATTAAGTCTTGATTTCAGCTCACATCATGATCTCGGGGTTGTGAGACCCAGCTCTATGTAAGGCTCCATGCCCAGTGTGGAGCCTGCTTAAGTTTCACTCTCTCTCTGTCTCTCTCTGTCTCTCTCTCTCTCCTGTGCCCCTTCTCTACTCATGCTCTCTCTCTCTCAAAAAATAAATAAATAAAACCATAAGTTATTGCAAATGTGCAATCTTCAATGTAGTCTGGTTGAGGGACAGAAATACTATAATTGTCTTCTAATAATTTGAAGTTAAGAGTATGTATATTTTCCAAATTTATTTTATTTTCATGAATTTGGAAAGCTATCGCTATTCTTTTAAACATCTTTCTACTGAGTTTCTCAAATTTTTATTCCGTCATATATTTATACCATTTTAATCACCACCCCACTCATTGGATTTTTCTGTTACTTTTTACTGATTAGAAGATTTAAGAAAATCCTTTTTAAAATTGCATTTGCATTGTCTTCATTTGCCATTGCATTTGCTGTAATTAGTGCAACTAATACAAATAATTCAACCAGCATTTATTCAGCATCATTTTTTGTTACAAATGCTGAGATATGGAGGAAATCAGAATACACAGATATTTAAAGCTCCTTTCAAAGCAGTCATGATCTGTCAGAGACAAAAATGCAAACATAAAATTCAGAAAAACTGCAGCGGTCTTCAGGAAGAAAATGTTCCTGCTTTCTTGAAGGGAGGCCTCAAGGGCGTCCCTCAGGGCAGAAACAGTGCAGTGGCAGGTCAGAGAGCAGGATTTGGGGGGAGGAGGAAGAAGGAGAATCAAGGCTGCCCACCAAGTTTTGAGCATTTGTATATGGAAGGATAGTAAGTTCTGGCAGAAATAGGGAATCTTGAAGGAAAGACTTTGGGGAGAGAAGATTATGAATTTAGTTAGGCTTTGAAAGGATCCACAGATAGAGGTACCTAGCAGGCATTTGAGAATGTAGGTCTGGTTCTAGGAGACAAAAACAGGGTTTAGGACTAGGTGCCAAGAGACATGGAATATGATTAAGTTGGGCAAGAAAAGCAATTGGATAGTAGAATAACAACAACAACAACAACAAAATCCACTCAGGTAGATCTTAGAGGCATCTTATGTAAGCTTAAAAGGAACATTTAGAAAATAAATCCCATGCTAGAAGCACATCTGAGCTCACATCCTTTAGCAAGGAGAGATTCTGTTTTAAAAATGTAATTAAATTTATTCATTGATTTGCATTTATTTAAACAAACAAAACCTAAAGAGTTCACACATTTCTTTCCCTACTCTTCTACTCCTGCCTCTGGCAACCACTAATTTGTTCTCTGTGTCTATGAGCTTGACTTTATTGATTGATTAATTCTACATATAAGAGAGATCATACAGTATTTGTTTTTGTCTGTCTGACTTATTTCACTTGGCACAATACCCTTGATGTCTATCCATGCTGTTGCAAATGGAAGATTTCATTCTTTTTTTTAAATGGCTGGATAATATTACATTATATATGTGTGTGTGTGTGTGTGTGTGTGTGTGTGTGTGTGTACATACCTTAATTTCTTCATCCATTCGTCCATCAGTAGGCACTTAGGTTGTTTACACATCTTGGCTATTATAAATAATGCTGCAGTGAACATGAGGGTGCATATATCTTTTTGAGTTAGTTTTGTTTGGATAGCTACTCAGAAGAGGAATTGCTGGATCATATGGTAGTTTTATTTTTAATTTTTTGAGAAACCTCTGTACTGTTTTCCATAGTGTTTGCACCAGTTTGCATTCTCACCACCAGTGTACAAGAGTTCCCTTATCCCCACATCCTCAACAACACTCGTTATTTCTTGTCTTTTTGATAGTAGCCCTTCTAACAGGTGTTAGGTGATATCTCATTGTGGTTTTGAGTTGTATTTCCTTGATGATTAATGATGTAGTGCATCTTTTCATCTGTAGGTCTTCTTTGGAAAAGTGTCTACTCAGATCTTCTGCTCATTTTTAATTAATTAATTTTTAATTGTTTGTTTTTTTGGTATTGAATTATGTGAGTTTATATATATTTTGGATATTAGCCCCTTATTAGATACATGATTTGCAAATATTTTCTCCTATTCAGTAGGTTGCCTTTTCATTTTGTTGATGGTTTTCTTTGCTGTGCACTTTTTAGTTTGATGTAGTTGCACTTGTTTATTTTTGTTTTTGTTGCTTTTGCTTTTCACGTTAGATTCAAAAAACTCATTGTCAAGACTTATGTCAAGGAGCTTACTGCCTGTTTTCTTCTAGGAGTCTTAGGATTTCAGGTCTTATGCTCAAGTTTTTAATACATTTTGAGGTATTTTTTGTGTGTAGTGTAAAATAGGGGTGCAGTTTCATTCTTTTGCATGTGGCTATCCAGTTTTCCAAACAGCATGTGTTGAAGAGACTATCCTTTCCCCATTGTATATTTTTAGCTTCTTCGTTGTAAATTAGTTGACCATATAGGTGTGAGTTTATTTCTGGTCTCTGTCTTCTGTTCCATTGATTTGTGTGTCTATTTTCATGTCAGTGACATACTATTTTAATTAGCTTTGTAATGCAGTTTGCAATCAGGGAATATGATGCTTCCAGTTTTTCCTTCTTTTTCAAGATTGCTTTGTCTATTTGGAGTCTTTTGTGATTCCATATAAATTTTAAGATTGTTCTATTTCTATGAAAAATGCCACTGGAATTTGATAAGAATTGCATTGAATCTGTATATTGCTTTAAGTAGTATGAACATTTTAACAATATTCTTCCAATCCATTGGCATGAAATATGTTTCCACTTATTTGTGTCTTTTTCTATTTCTTTCCTTAATGCCTTGAAGTTTCCATATATAGATCTTTCACCTCCTTGGTTAAATTTATTCTTAGTTATTTTGTTTTTCTGATGCAATCATAAAAGGGGCTGTTTTCTTAATTTCCCTTTATGATATTTTGTTATTTCTGTATACAAATACAACAGAGTTTTGTGTACTGATTTTGTATCCTGCAACTTTAGTGAAATCATTTATTCTGACAGTTTTTGATGGAGTCTTTAGAGTTTTCTATATATAATATCATGTCATCTGCAAATAGGGACAGATTTACTTCCTCCTTTCCAGTTTGGATGACTTTTATTTCTTTTTCTTGCCTAATTGCTCTGGCCAGGACTTCCAGTACTGTGTTGAAACAACTTTTATTTGCAACATCCATATGTTTAAAAATATATTTTATTATTACTCAGGTGTGAAGAGCTGACAGATCAGGAAATGACTGCCATGGAAAAGATATTTTGTTACTCACAGTTTCTGAGAGGAGGGGCATGACATGCCATGCAGGGCCACACAGGGAAGCACCAGGTAGGGCCAGGTAGGAGGCAGAAGGAGTGAGGGGAAAGCATGTACGGAAGACTTTATTGTAGTTTTGGTGAGAAAGAATGGGTGACACAAAATAAACAGGCTTAGGATTGGCCATTTGGAATAATTTTAGTGGGTTCTCAGTTATAGGGACTATCTCAGGTTGTCTGGTCCCTGGCCTGGGGTTGGTTAGGACAGAGGAATGTTGGCTAAGCATGTGAGAGTTACAGGAAATCTTTGGAGGGTATTGGTTTTAGATTGGTTGGTTTATGTATGAAAGGAGTGTTCACAGGGGAGTCTAAGAATCAGCTAACTCTTGGAGGGGCAATCAGTGAGGCCCAAGATGCCAGAGCATCAACGATACAGAAAATTTAAAAAAAGTGTAGTTAATATGCTATATTTCAATGTTGGTGAAAATTCTGATTGACCTTACTTGGGCCATTTTGTCTCTGTAGTTTGGGTGTGGGATGAGAAATGGTACTGTGATCGACAGCCACCCTGGACCAGAGTGTGAGAATCAGGGAGGATGACCTTAAAGAAAAAGAAAACAGAAAATGGGGAAGTATGATGAGAAGCCAAAACCTATAGCTACCAGAGTCTACTATGATGTGCCTCTAGCCATCTTGGTTGAGATGACCAGTTCAAATGTAACTCTGGGCTTCTAGATTCCAGACAGATTAGTTTTGTTTAACAGCTCTTACTGCACAACATGCACTGCTCCCTGGCTTGATGTCTTCCTTTTTTCCTGCTTTTCTACAAACCTATAGAGTTCCTGAAATTTAGCGTCTAAACGTAAACTCATCATTTATGTTTTCTGATCCCCTTGACTAGGTACCAGTATTTTCCTCAGTGCCTGCAACAGAACTCTTACCTTGGTTTTTTTTTTTTTACTCTCTTCTTTCCCCTTCTGTAAAATCCTCTATCTTCTGAAATCTCTACTCAATTTAGTCCTTTCTTACCCATGTTTGCTACTGCCTTTCTAGTTAGGATCTTCATCACCTTTCTAGTCTCTTCTCTTAAATCTTTTAAAATATCAGCAGATTTATTTTACTGGGGAAACAGCACCTCCAAAATCCTCCAGTTATTTGAACATTACACACAATGGTGGGCACATGGCAATGTCTGAAGATCTAAATTCAAGTCACTCCATGTTTCATTTGGCATTTCATCAAAGGTATTTGGTGGCTTAAATGAGAAAATGCATGTTTGAAAAATCTTTATAAACTGTAATGCAGCTCAGGTGATGGTGATTTCTTTGTTTCTTTTTCTATACTGTGTGAATTCTGAGTCATTTTTAAACTCCGATTTTCAGCCTTATCTCCTTTAAGTGAATTCCTCTCTGTTCCACACTTGGACTGAGTTTGTTTCTATCTTTGTATCTTTCTACTGTTCCCAGACCTGAGATGCCCTTCTCTTTGCTTTCCTTTCAGTCAACTAAATCTTAATTATCTTTTAAAGCCTGATAGAAGGTCTGCTTCTTTTATGAACTTTTTAAAAATTATTCAGGTCACCCATGTTCTTTTTTTTTCTTACAGTTCATTTTCACTGATTTATTTACTCTTTAATTCTTATTTATCTTTTTGTGTTCACAGTATACTTTATTTTTTTATTTTTTAAATGTTTTTTAAGTTTATTTTTTAGAGACAGAGTATGAGTGGGGAAGGGGCCAAGGGAGGGGGACAGAGTATCCAAAGCAGGCTCTGTGCTAACAGCAGGGAGCCCAATGCGGGCTTGAACCCAAGAACTGTGAGATCACAACCTGAGCTGAAGTCAGAAGCTCAACTGACTGAGCCACCCAGGTGCCCTTCCATAGTATATTTTATACTTCTGAGGGTAGGAATCCTGACTTTCACTTCTTTTGTACCATGCATAGTTCTTCTCGTGTAGTTTTTAAATAAATAGTTGCTAATTAATTAATTGTTAATTGGGAAAAAGTACTAATCTGCAATAATTCCACTTTGGATATACTTTGTGAACTTCTCTTTTCCCCGTGGGAAGAAATAATTGTGGATTGATTAGACTGGCAGATGCTGAAACAATTTAGTCCAATTTAACAAACGCTTCTTGAGTTCTGGAACATATGGGCAAGTGCTGAATAAACGTTCATTTGTTCACTTATCCAGTCAACCGATATTTATTGGGTCTCCACCATTTTTCCCACACTGTGTGAATTACTGGAATACATGTATACTCTTAGACATTCAGACATTGAGAATATAAACATGAATATGACATGGTCTTCATTTTGAGTTTGCTTTACTTACATGACCAAAGATGGCACCATTGGATGATTATAAGGCTTTGCAGAAAAGTAAATGACATGCTGTGGACACACAAAGAAAGAAGTAATTAATTCTGACTTGGATAGTACTAGAAAGGATTCACAGAGGAGATAATGTTCAGGGAAAAAATGAAGCATGTGGGGAGGTAGCACTGACACTCATGTTTGCTTTGTGAAAATTTTGTACTTTACACAACGTGTCATTAAAAATTAACATGCCGGAAAGTTTCCATTTCTGAAAAGATGGAGTAGATGTACTTTTTCCTATTTATCCTGCTAAGTGGGATAAAAACAACTAAGAACTCTCGGGGAAAAATGTATATATAAAACATAAGAAGACTGAAAGGTGGAAAGAAGGCAGACTAGCTAGGGACCTTGGGACCTGAGTTCCTTGGGTTTTCTTTTTGCATCATATACCTCAGACTTGGAGCTGAAAAAGCTAGCAACTTGGAAATGCCAGTGAGTACAGACAAAAAAAAAAAAAAAAAAAAAAAAAAAAAGGGAAAGGAAAAGCCCTAACAAAAGCCTGTTCTCTGTAGCCAAAGGACCAGGAAAGGGATAGTCTCTCAAGACAAAAAACTTAGAAAGTAACCATTCTACTCCAGTGAGACACTACAGAAAAACCATAGCTCTGGTGTGACCCATACCAACAAAAACAGAGTGGGTAGCGTAGGTTTCTGTCCTCACAAGGCTGTTACAGGGTATTCCAACACTCCTGCCAGGGTGGTGTGAGGGAAGACCCAGCAGGGAGCCAGGAGTTTCATACCTACCACCCATTAATGAGCCTCCCCACCCCAAGCCCCACCAGTGGAGTAAGTAGAGACCATGTGGGGAGCTTGGGCTTGTAATGTACCCCTCCTCTTCCCTGATGGCACAGTCTTAGACCCAGTGGAAAGCCAGGACTGTCACCGTTGGCAGCAGCAATGAGACCATCCCACTGCATTGTCAGTGGAGACCCTGTGGGGTATCTGGAACTCCCATCCTCACTCAGAATTTATAAGAAGATTCCCTCTTTGAATGTCAGTGGAAGCCAAGTGGGGAACTCAGACCCACCTGTAATGGCAGTGTTAAGGCAGCAGCACCCCCACCCCTTCTCCTACTGCAATGGTGTCAGAGAAAACTAGCTAAAATAGAAGGTTTAAATTACACCCATGATCTTATAATATGAAAATTCCTGTGTTTCAGTTGAAAATCACTTATAACAAAAAGAGCCAGGGAGATCTCAAACTGAATGAAAAAAGAAAATCAATAGATACCAACAGCAAGATGACAGAAATTTTAGAATTATCTGACAATGACTTTAAAATAGCCAAATAAAAATGCTTTAATGAGAAATTATAAACAGCTTGAAACAAATGAAGAAATAAAAAGCCTCAGAAAAGAAATAGAAAATCTCAGCAAAGCACAGTAAACATAAAGAAGAATCAAATGGAAATTCTATATCTGAAAAATACTGTAAGCAAAATAAGGATCTCAGTGAATGTGCTCAATAGTAAAATGGAGGGGCAAAAGAAAAAAACCAGTAAACTGGATGATAGAGCAATCTGACCAGCAGAAGAAATAGGTGGCAAAAAAAATAAACAGACCCACAGGGAGCTATGGTACTATAAGTAAAGATATAGCATCCATATCATCAGAGTCTCAGAAGGAAAGGAGGAAGAAATCAGGATTGAAAAATAACCCCCAAAGAAATAATGGCTGAAAACTTCCTAACTTTGATAAAGACATAAACCTTGATATTCAGGAAGCTGAGCAAAATCCCAATAGGAGAAGCCCAAAGAGATCTCTGCCAACACACAGCATAATCAAACTTCTGAAAACTAAAGACAAAAAATCTTGAAAGCAGCCAGAGAAAAATGACATCTTAACTATAAGGGAAAAACAATTAGAATGACAGTGGCTTTCTCCTCAGAATCCATGAAGGCTGAAAGATTGTGGCACAGTGTTTTTCAGGTATCAAAAGAAAATAACTGTGAGCCTGGAATCTTATCCCCAGCGAACATGCACTTCAGGAACAAAGGGGAAATCAAGACATTCTCAGGTAAAAGAAAACTATCTTAAGCAGACAGACCCTAAAAATGACTAAAAGAATTTGTTTCAGCAAAAAAGAAATGATAAAAGAAGGAGCTTTGGAACTTTAGGAAGGAAAGAACATGGTAAGCAAATATACAAAGAAAGTTTGCTTTCTTTTTTTTTTCCTGAGTTTTCTGAATATGTTTGATGATTGAGGTGAAAATTGTAATACTCTCTAAATGTGATTCTGAATGTAGGTGGATAAAATATTTAAGCAACTTATACTATAAACATGGAAAGGTAAAGGGATGTAATAGTAGGTAAGTTTACAATATGTTACTCAAACTGGTAAAAGGATGACACTAGTAGACTAAGATGTTTTATATATGTAATGTGATCCATAGAGAAGCCACTAAAAAAGCTATGTAAAGAGATATACTCAAAAACAAATCAAAATGGAATTCTAAAAAATGTTCAAGTAACCCACAGGCAAGCAGGAAAAAAACCCCAGAGAAACAAATAACAGAGGAAAACTAGAAAACAAAAAATAAAATAGAAGACTTAAGCTCTAACATATCAATAATTACATTAAGTAAATGCTATAAATACCCAATTGAAAAACAGATTGGCAGAGTGGATTAAGAACATACCCAACTATATGCCATTTATAAGAAACTCATTTCAAATATAATAGTATATGCAAGTTAAAAATGAAAGGATGGGAAACACAAACAGTTGGTTCTCTGTATTTGTGGTAGCTAGTTAAGTCACTGTGAACACTGAATTGGGGAATACAAATTGCTGCTCTTAGGGGAAATACAGAGTTAGGTTCCTGTGAGCCTCTGTTCACATTTTTGTCGACTGGTCAGTACATATTCTTGTTTTATGTGTAAAGACACACTACTGCATATATATTGTTGATCCATTAACTTTGAACTCACTGCCAACAGCACTGTGAGTCCTGATTCTAGCACACATTTTCTCTGTAAGACATAACCTTCTTGATCTTAGGAATTGAAAACAGTACTTTAGCACTATTCTTGAGGCCACTTTAAGCAGGAGATCACTAACAAAAAGCACAAAAATGGGAAAAATGTGGTACTAAGTAGATTGTGAAGTGCATATTTGTTTATAGCTCGAGAGTTGAAATAAGAAGGCAGAGTATTGACTTGTTGGACTTTAGCTGGGAATATGTGTGTCAGGCAACTCACTTTTTTGCTGCTCTGTGCATGTCCATGAGTGACTGCAAAAATACTGAAAGTATGATTTTTGGGTTACAAATAAATTTTACTGAGTGCATAAATTAGCAAATATTGAATACATAAATAATGAGAACTGACTAGATCATTATAAAGATTAACCAAAAAAAAGCAGAAATAGCTATATTAATATCAGGTAAAGTAAACTTCAGGGCAAAGAAAATTATCAGATACAGAGAGAACATTATAGGATAAAAGAGTTAATCCATTAAGAATACATAGCAATTCTAAATGTGTAGGTACACACACACACACACACACACACACACACACCAGCTATAAAACCTGCATAACAAAAATTGGTATAAGTTAAAGGAGAAATAGACAAATTCGAAGTTGTAGTTGGAGACTTCAATAACCCTTTTCAACACATGATAGAACAGCTAGGCATAAAATCAGAAGATTATAGCAAAATTCAGCAATACCACCAACCAAAAAGATCTAATAAATATTTATAGAACACATCACCCAACAACAGCAGAAAACTGTTCTTTTTAAGTGCCCATGGAGCATTATATTAAGATAGGCCATATGTTGGCCATAAAACAAACCGTAACAAGTTTAAAATAACTGAACTTCTACAGAATGTGTCTTTTGACCATAATGACATAAAAGTGGAAATGAATAGCAGAAAAATAACAGGAAAACCTACAAACATTTGGAAACTGAACAACACACTTCTAAATAATGCATAGGTCAAAGAAGAAGTCTCAAAAGAAATTTAAAAAGACATCGAAGAGAATAAAAATGAAAATAGATCAAAATTCATGGTACACACCTAAAGCAGTGCTAAGAGGAAGATTTATAGTACTAAATGAGCATATTAGGAAAGAGGAAAAGTTTAATATCAATATACATTCCAATATCAAAAACCTAGGAAAAAAAAATAAACCCAAAGCAAGCAGAAGGAAGGAAATAATAAAGAGCAGAAATCAATGAAATTGAAAGCAGTAAGACGGTAGAGAAACTTAAGGAAACAAAGAGTTGATTCTTTGAAAAAATTAATAAAATTGACAATACTCTAGCAAGTCTGACAGAGAAAAAAAGGAGGACTCAAATACCAATATCAAGAATGAAGCAGGAAATCACCAACTTCACACACCAAGAGCCTAATAAGGGATTACTGCAAGCAACTCTACATACATAAATTTGACATTGTAGAGGAAACAGACTAATTCCTTGAGAAACACAACTACCACAACTTACTCAACGTGAAATAAATGATTTCAATAGCCTTATAATGATTAAAGATATTGACTTTATAATTTAAAAACTACCAAGAAAGAAATCTCTAGCTCCAGATGGTTTCACTAGAGAATTCTACAAAACATTTAAAGAATTAGCACCAATTCTATATAATCTAAACCAGAAAACAGAAAGGAGGGGAACATTCCCAGTTCACTTTATGAAGCTAGGATTACTGTGATGCCAAATGGCAAAAACAGAACAAAAATGAGAACTACAGACCAATGTCCCTCATGAATATAGACATAAAAATTCTTAACAAAATATGAGGAAATAGAATTTAGCAATGTAGAAAATGAACTATACTTAATGACCAAGGGGTGTTTATTCCAGGGCTGCAAGTCTGATTCAATATTTGAAAATCAATGCAATCCACTGTATTAACAGACTAAGAAAAATCACATGATTCTATCAATTGATGCAGTAAAAGCATTTGAGAAAATTCAGTACTCATTCATGATTAAAACTCTCAGGATGATAGGAATAGAAGGGGGCTTACTCAGTTTGATAAAGAACATCCACAAGAAACCTACACCTTACATTTTATTTAATGGTGAAAAACTGAATATTTTTTCCCAAGGATCAGAATAAAGTGTGAAGAATTCGTCTATTTGATTTCATGCTTTATTGTAGAGTAATCAAGACTCTGTGGTATTGATGGAGGGATAGATACATAGATCAGTCAAGCAGAGCAGGTCTTAGAAATAGATCCATGTAAATGTGTCCAACTAATTTTCCACAAAGGTACCAAAGTGATCCAATGAAGGAAAGATAGCCTTTCCAACAAATGGTGCTAGAGTATTTGGACACCATCAGTAACATATGAATCTTGACTTAAGTCTCACACATTATGTGAAAATTAACTCAAAATGGATCATTGGCTTAAATGTAAAGTGTCAAACTATAAAACTTTTAGAAAAAGACAAGGAAAGTCTTCAGCATCTAGGTCTAGGCAAAGAGTTCTTAGACTTGACACTAAGAGCATGATCCTTAAGAAGGAAAAGTGACAAATTGGACTAAATCAAACTTTAAAATTTTTGCTCCGTGGAAGACCCTGTTAAGGGGATAAAAAGACAAAATATAGATTGAGAGAAAATGTTTGCAAATCACCTAGTTGACAAAGGACTAGTCTCTAGAATATATAAACTCTCAAAACTTAACAGTTAGAAAGGAAGCAGTACAGTTTGAACTTGGATAAAAGGCAAGAAGAAACATTTTACTGGATAGGATATACAGATAGAAAATAAGCACCTGGAAAGACGTGCATCATTGTCCATTAGGGAAATGCAAACCAAAACCACAATGGGACAGCACTTTACCCCTATCATAATGGCTACAATAAATAATTACCACAGTAACTGCTGGCAAGGATGTAGAGAAACTGGATCACCCATACATTGTTGGTGAGAATGTAAAATGCTACAGCCATTCTGGAAAAGAGTTTGATAATTTCTTTAAAAAACTAAACATGCAACTACCAGGCAATCTAGCATTGCATTTCTGGGTATATATCCCAGAGAAATGAAGATTTATGTTCATACAAAAGCCTGCACACTAATGTTCATAGCACTTGTACATGTAATAGCCCCAAACTGGAAACAACCGAGCTATCTTCTAAGGGGTGAATGGTCGAACAAATTGTGGTATATCCATGCAGTGGAATACTACTCAACAATAAAAAGGAACAGACCATTAATACAGGCAATGACCTAGATGAAAAAAAGCATCCCTAAAGTTACATATGTGCTATTTTATTTATATAGCATTCTTAAAATGACAATAGAAATGGGGACGATAGTAGTAGTTGTTAGGATTAAAGGAAGAGGTGGTAGTGGTGAGGCTGTGGATATAGCTGTAAAAGAGCAACAAGAGGGTTGCTTGTGTTGATAGAAATGTTCTGTATCTTAACTGTGTCAGTGGCAGTATTCTGGTTCTGACATCGTACCATAGTTTTGTAAGATGTTACATTGGGAGGAAATGGGTAAAGGGTACATGGGATCTCTCTGTATCTTTCTTGCAACTGCAAGTGAATCTACCGTTATCTCAAAATAAAAAGTATAATTTTAAAAACTTAATATACTTTAGTGTAGTTCCCTTACCTGTTGTTGATAATCTTAAATCTTTTTGTCAACCGATGATACACTGGTCAACAAATACTTATTCTGAATTTCTGCATTACATTCAGCATTTTGGTGGCTGGAACTATTAGGAGTACAGGATATTATATTATTAGGAGTATAGAAGCATATGATTTACAGTACATACAAACTAAAGTGTGTGTGTGTGTGTGTGTGTGTGTGTGAAAAGCATGTGCAAATATATCTAAGGGGTAGACATAACTCTCTTCTTTAAATATTTCTTATGTTCCATTGTAAATTGTAAGAGCTATAGAATAAAGTGGTACTTGTAATCCTATTCAGCTCTTAACTCACCAAGAAGAAATCCTTTCTGAGGATATGTAGGTTCACTACAGTACTAACCATTGTATTGTCAAATCCATCTGAATTATGCAAAACAAAAGAAAAACAAATGGCCTAGCTAAGGTTTGGCAGCTGCAATAAGGAACCTATCAATTTGAGGTTTGTTGTAATGGATTATATTTAAAAGAACATTCTTCCAAGTAATTCTAGTGCTTGGGATGAATGAAGAATCATGTGAACAATCTGCAACTCATCTCCAAAAATTGGGAAAAAAAATAAAATTCTTGCCAACTTTTCCTTGGTCCGTATTTATGTAATATATGAATGTTTAGCATTTAAAATTCTTTCCTAATTATCATTTCATTTGCCTGTAGAATCTCTTTGAAGAACTATTTTCACAACTAAATTTTAACTAGAAGAACAATTCATGAATATGTTTTTCAGGGGTCTGGCAGAAAAATAGATCCTATCAGATCTCATGGTTTAAAGGAATTCTTACAGATTTAGGTGAAATAGATGAAGATTTCTGTCTTTATGGAGTCAGGTAGTTGTCTTTCTATGCAGTATCCAACACCAGCTTGCTGTGTAATAAAAATGAAACCATGAAAGCAACAAGGCAAAAGTAAAGCTTCGTGGAAGTCTGAGACCATTTGTGAAGCTCCTGTATTACAGATCACAGAGCAGGTAGTTAGCAAATGCCAAGTGCCTCCACAGGCAAGGCACCACTGCACCCCGCCAAGACTATCAGACTAGTGGCTTCAGGGGTCATGTGGTACGCAGCCTGGTTGGACGCAGCAGCCGTGGCCACTACGTGTTGTCAGTGCTCTAGGGACACAGGAAGCAGCAGTGAACAAAACGCATGGCAACTCCCACCCTCATGGAGTTTTCATTCAAGGCAGAAATATGCACAATAAGCTAAATGGATAAGTGAATTTTATATTATGTTTGGAAGTGACATGTTCTATGCAGAAAAATAAAGCAAGGAAGGAGGAAAAGGACTGCTAGAATTAGGGGGGAGGTCATTGCAAGTTTGAATAGAGTTGTCAAAGAAAGATTCATGGAGAAGTGAATTTTGAGCAAAGCCTTGAATGCACTCTGTTCCCTCCGGGTGAGAGTGTACAGGCAGAGGGAATAGTTCGTACAGAGGTTTTGAGGTGGGAACATTGGTTGTCAGCATGGAGGCCAGAGTGACTGGAGCAGAGGGAGGGAATAGTGGCGATGAGGTCTGTATGCAGCAGGGGCCTTGTGGGCCACCCTGTGGATGGAAGCTCTTACTCTGAGCAAGATGGGAAACACTTTGAGGGCTCTAAGCAGGGAACAACATAATCTGAGCAGATAGCTTTGGTATGAGCCCTACAGTGCCTGGCTAGTTAGGAAGCAGCTCAAATACCATATTGAAGCAATTCCGATAAAATGCTAAGTTAGGGTTGCGGTTGGGGGAAAGGGTGGTTAGAGTGAAAAACCCACAACACCTTGACAAGGCATTTCTTTCTTTTCTTTCTTTCTTTGTTTTCTAAAGTAGGCTCCATACCCAGATGAACGTGGGTCTTGAACTCATGACCCTGAGATCAAGACCTGAGCCAAGGTTGGGCACTGAACTGATTGAGCCACCCAGGCACCCCACCTTGACAAGACCTTTCTATTATTTTTAAGAAAGTGGAGGTAGTGGCACAGAAGATCTAGTCTTGTAATACAAAAGTCTTATTTCTAAAATAATTGTTGGACAAAAACAATGAAACCCATCACAGGACGTCTATTTTAGTAGGTGATGCACTATATCTACCGTTAGCATGGTATCTTAAAATTTTGAGCATCACAAAATAGCCAAAGCTGGGATTGCAGCTTGGGTTCCTCCCACTGGAAAAAACAGCTGGAAACAGAAAATGTTCCTAAGAGGAAGGGAGTCTGAGAAGTAGACAGGACTGAAATACGTGAACTTTTCTGAACTTTTTGTCCTTTCCTTGATGATGTGCTTTAAATACTTCTGTGGGTTTATTGAGACTTTAATAAATACACTTCTTTACATCTTAATAAAGTCAGATATACCTAGCTGAATAGCGTAGTTTTGTAGCCTGTAATGTCTAAGACCTCATGACCTGAGTACACTTTTATATCACTCTGAATTGGTATTACTAAGGGTATAAATTTCCTTAAGAAATGCTTGTGTAGACTTTAAAATAATGAATAAAATAACACACCTGGCTAAGAATTATTGCATTAGATTCACATTTCTCTAGGTAAAGGGTCTGTCAGCACATTCATTACAGGCACATATTTTCAGGTTGAAACTTGGCATAGCAGTTCTCAAGAAGAAAGAGATTCAAGTAAAATGTGAATAAAATCTTTCTTTTCTTTTGTTTGAAGGAGACATTCCCTTCGTATCCTGATACAGCTGTATCCCACAAACTTTGGGAATCTTGATTTTTGGTTTGTTTTTAGAAACACAATAAGTGCTTTTGAAAAACAGTTTATCTTTGGATGTAAAGGTAGGAAAAAAACCCTTTTGATGTTTGGCAACAGATTTGCTTAAGAACAGAAATGATTTAAAGGACTTTTAAAAAAGAGCCAGTGTTGTCTATTTTTTTTTTCTTTTGGAGATCATAATCACACTGAAAATTGAAACACTGATGCCTTTAAAGGTGCAATTTATCCAGCCTGTCCCCTGGAACAAAACAAGAATACCCACAAAGGCGACACCCTCTTTGGAAGAATAAACACTAAGGGCATGCATATTTGTTGAGAATTTGAGAAGATACATGAGTCAGATAAAAGAAAGTGTATCAAAAAGCTTTTACAATCTTTATAATTTTGAGGTCATATGTGCAAGTGAGATATCACTCAAAAAGGGTATATAGTAAAATGTAATTTTCCCTCTTCCTCCTTGAACTAAGTCACTGGATTTCTCTCTCCACCGAGGCACCTCCTGTTCTCAGAGGCATCTCCTGTTGTCAGTGTCTTATGTATTCTTCAAGAGAGAGCATATTCTTTTTGTGTGTGTAGTAGGAATTTACCCAAGGAATACAGGAGTGCTGATGCATAGGGGCCCTTGTACCCCAATGTTTATAGCAGCACTTTCAACAATAGCCAAACTATGGAAAGAGCCTAAATGTCCATCAACTGATGAACGGATAAAGAAATTGTGGTTTATATACACAATGGAGTACTACATGGCAATGAGAAAGAATGAAATATGGCCTTTTGTAGCAACGTGGATGGAGCTGGAGAGTGTTATGCTGAGTGAAATAAGTCATACAGAGAAAGACAGATACCATATGTTTTCACTCTTATGTGGATCCTGAGAAACTTAACAGAAGACCATGGGGGAGGGGAAGGAAAAACAAAAAGAGAGGGAGAGAGCCAAACCATAAGAGACTCTTAAACTGAGAATAAACAGGGTTGATGAGGGGTTGGAGGGAGGGGAGGATGGGTAATGGGCATTGAGGAGGGCACCTGTTGGGATGAGCACTGGGTGTTGTATGGAAACCAATTTGACAATAAATTTCATATTAAAAAAAATAAATAATCAAAATAATTTTAAAAAAGGTAGGTTACTATACATTTTGTTCTGCAACTTATTTTGTTCTTCTGGCATTTCATCTTGGAGGCTGTTCAATAGTTGTTCATAGAGAGCACTTCATTTTTAATAGCTTCGTGTTCTACCTCACGGCTGTAGCATAAATTACTTAGTCTACGATAGGCTACAGAGGGCATTTAGGCTTTTTCACACGTTTGCTGTTACGAACAATGTAATAGTGAAAATCTTTGTATGTAGATCAATTTGTCTGATTATACATGTAGGAAAATTTCTAGAAGATGAATTTTTGTATTAAAAAGAACATGCATTCTATAGACTGCTCTCCATAGAAACTGTAGACTCCCAGCAGCGATATCTACTTCCCCTTTCCTTTGTCACCACAGTGTGTACCAAACCTTATGATCTTTAGCAGTCTGATGGACAGAAATGGTACCCTGCTTTAATTTGCATTTCTATCATGAGTGATGTTGAGAGCATCTTTTCCTAAGTTTAAGAGTCATTTGTATTTTCTGTGAAATGTCTGTTGATATCTTTTATCTCTCTTTTTAAAGCATTATTGGTCCTTTCTTACTGATTTGTGAGAGTTCTTAATGCATTTATGAAGTTAGCCCAATATTTTATTATTTGTAAATATTTTTCTTAGTTTCTTAGTAATTTGTCTTTTGACATTTTTTTGTTTTTTTGCTATGAAGAATTTTTTATTTCTATTTATATGAGTCAAATTTATCAGTCTTCTATGGATTGAGTTCTGTGATATAACCAGAAAATCTGTCACCACTATGAAAATATTTTTAAAAATCTTCTAATTTTATTATAATATTTTAAGAGTTTTCACATTTAAATATTTGATCTATCTGGGATTTATTTTGGTGTAAGGTATGATATAGAGATCCAACTTATTTTTTTCCCCACTTAGCTATGAAGTTTATTGTTTTCATACCACTTGTTGAATAGTTCATTTTATCCCCATGGGATTCAAATTCACTTATCACATTTAAAATTTCTAACTGTATTTGAATCTGTTTATGGACCCTCTACTCTGTTTATCATTGATCTTTTTGTCTGTTCACAAATCAGTAACTCATCATATTAAATATTACAGCTTTGCAACATGTTTTAATATTTTGCAATGCTAATCCTTGGTCATTTGTATTCTTTTTCAGAATATTTCTGATTATTCTTGCTTATTTTTCTTGTGAACTTCAGAATCAATTTGTCCAGTTTGAGACAGTGCAAGTGTGTGTGTATGTGTGTGTGTGTGTGTGTGTGTGTGTGTGTGTGTGTGATTATGTTAAGTTTATAGATAAAAATTTAGGGAGAACTGACATATTTAATATGCATAATTTTCTTATTTTTGAACATGTTTCATCTTCTCATTTGTTAAATTCTTGTGTGTCCTTCAGTAACACTTAAGAGTTTTCTTCATATATAACTATACATATTTCTTGTTATACATTTCTTAGCTATTTTATAACCTTTGGTTTCTATTTTTTTAATGTTTATTTATTTTTGAGAGAGAGAGAAAAAGAGAGGGCATGCACCTGAGCATGGGAGGGGCAGAGAGAGTGGCGGGGGTGGGGGGGAACAGAGAATCCAAAGCAGAGCCCCATGCTGACAGAAGAGAGCTTGACGTGGGTATCGAACTCACAAACCATGAGATCATTACTGAACCGAAGTCAGATGTTCAACTGACTGAGCCATCCAGGTGCCCCTTGTGTACCATTTTAAATGTAATCTACTAATCCTTTATATCCACTAGGAGTGTTGTTTGTATTCATATACAGTAGCAATGTCACTGTGTTTATATTCATCTACTTTAATGTATTCTCTTATCGATTATAGTTTCTCAGCGGATTCTCTTGTGTTGTCCAGGTAAATAATCATATTGTCTGAAAATAATGATAATTTTATCATATCCTTTTAAATTTTACCCCTGTTTTTATTGTCTAATATTACCAGAGAATTCATGGTGGTCATAGTGGACATCCTTCAACTTGACTTTAATAGGAATACTAATAGTGTTTTTATTAAGTAAAATATGATGGTTTTTGAGATACAAGAAGGATGTTTTATGCTAAGAGAGAATGCATTTATTCTTAGTATAGTATATGGTAAAAAAATTTTGTCAAAAAGATGTCGAATGTTATCAAAAGTTTTATTTCATAATCTGTGGAGATGGTCATTTAATTTTCTTGGTTGCATGTTTCTGTGTGCTGTCTATCTATATTGGGGTTTATATCTTCATAAAGGTTATTTTGAGGCTTTCTTTTTTGCTATGCTCTAAAACACTGGCAGTGGGGTTATCTGTTTTTGAAGGATTTGGCAAGATTTCCCTTGTGAAACCAACTGAGTGCTGAACTATCTTGGTGGGAATAAATGTTTGACAATTTGTCCTACTTTTTCTGTGGACATTGATCTGTTAAATTTTCGATTTCATCGGGGGTGAGATTTCTTAGAAAATAATCCATTTCATCATAGTTCTCAAATTTACTAACAATGAATGTGCAAAAGGGTGTTTTAGGATTCTTCTAATTTCTTCTTTTTCTGTGATTTTCTCCCCCTTTATTTCTTTCCTTCTAAAGAAATTAAGCAAGGGGCGCCTGGATGGCTCAGTCGGTTGAGCGTCCGACTTCAGCTCAGGTCACCATCTCGGGGTCCGTGAGTTCGAGCCCCGCGTCGGGCTCTGGGCTGATGGCTCAGAGTCTTGAGCCTACTTCCGATTCTGTGTCTCCCTCTCTCTCTGCCCCTCCCCCGTTCATGCTCTGTCTCTCTCTGTCTCAAAAATGAATAAACGTTTAAAAAAAAAAAGAAATTAGGCAAGCTTAAGGTTTTCTTTTCTATTTCTCTTCTCTTTCCATCTAAGAAATAGCCCTTTGATTTACTTCTTAGTTCTTGTATGTTCTGTTTTTCTAACTCATTAATTTCAAATCTATTAATTTCTATTTTATTTTTTAATTTAATATTTTTATTCAAGTGTAATTATCACTCTGTTATATTATTTTCAAGTGTATAATATAGTGTTCAGCAACATTTGGGGCACCTGATTAAGTCAGTTAAGCATCCAGCTTCTGCTTGGGTCATGGTCTCACTCACGGTTTGTGGGTTCGAGCCCTACATCAGGCTCTGTGCTGACAGCTCAGAGCCTGGAGACTGCTTCAGATTCTGTGTTTCCCTCTTTCTCTGCCCTTCCCCTGTTCACCCACTGTCTCTCTCTGTCTTTTAAAAATAAACATTAAAAAAAATGCCATACATTTCTTGGTGTTGATCAAAATAAGTGTGCTCTTAACCCCCTTTATCTATTTAACCCCTCCGCCCCCTACCACTGGCAGTGATCAGTTTGTTTTTTGTATTTAAGAGTTTGATTTTTTGTCTCTTTTTTTGTTTTGTTTTTTTTGAATTCCATATATGAGTGAATCATATGGTGTTGGTATTTTATGATATATGTCTTTGTCTTGGTATTTAGTTTGTCTTTCTCTGACTTCAATTAGCATTATACCTTCTAGGTATGTCCATGTTGTTGCAAATGGCAACATTTCATTCTTTTCTATGGCTGAGTAATATTTCATTGCAAATATATACTACATCTTCCTTACCATTCATTGATTGGTGGACACTTGGATTGCTTCCATATCTTGGCTATTGTAAATAATGCTGCAATAAACATAGGGGTGCATATATCTTTTCAACTTAGTGTTTTTGTTCCCTTTGGGTGAATAGCCAGTAGTGGAATTAGTGGATCATACGGTAATTTTATTTTTAATTTTTTGAGGAACCTCTGTACTGTTTTCCACAGTGGCTATGCCAATTTGCATTTCCACCAGTAGTGCACGAGAGTTCCTTTTTTCCCACATCCTCACCAGGACTTGGTATTTCTTGTGTTTTTGATTTTAGCCATTGTGACAGGTACAAAGTGATCTCTTGTTGTGGTTTTAATTTGCATTTCCCTCATGATGAACGATGTTGAGCATTTTGTCATGTGTCTGTGGGCCACCTGTGTGTCTTCTTTGCAAAAATGTCTATTCAGGTCTTCTGCCCATTTTTAATTGGATTATTTGTTTTTTATGTTGAGTTTGTTTTGCACATGGTTTCCTTCACTGTGCAAAAGCTTTTTATTTTGCTGTGGGCCGACAGTTTTTTTATTTATTATTTTTTTATTTTTTATTATTTTTTTAAGTTTATTTATTTTGAGAAAGAGAGAGAGAACACAAGTAGGGGAGGGTCAAAGAGAAGTAGAGAGAGAATCCCAAGCAGGCTCTGCAACATCAGTAAAGAGCCCGATGCAGGGCTTGAACTCAAACGGTGAGACCATGACCTGAGCTGAGGTCAAGAGTTGGATGCTTACCCGACTGCACCACCCAGGTGCCCCTGTGGGCCAATAGTTCAATTTTGCTTCTGTTTCCCTTGTCAGAGGAGACATATCTAGAAAAATGTTTCTATAGCCAATGTCGAAAAATTTACTGCCTATGTTTTTTTCTAGGAATGTTATAGTTTCAGGTCTCTTATCTAGGTCTTTAATCCATTTTGAGTTTATTTTTGTGTATGGTGTAAGAAAGTAGTCCAGTTTAATTTTTTGCATGCGGGCTGTCCCAGTTTTCCCAGCACCATTATTAATTTCTTCCTTTTGTCATCCATTTCTTTTTTTTTAAACTTGAATCGAGTGCTTAAATCATATCTTTCATTCTTCCTTGTTTGTTGGTATTTTTAGCCATATCCCCTACATAATAGTCATCTTGTCTTTCTATATAGTTAAATCTATATATTGCTTTTCTTTATCATTATCTTTTAGATATCCTGCATTTTCAGTTTTTGATTTCTTTCTTCTTTGATGCAAAAGTTAACAGAACCTTAAAAATATCCTGATGGTAGAGATTTTTTGTTTCCTAGTTTTGTTATTTTTAAGTTTTATTGTGTTATGATCACAGATGTATATATTCCTTCTCCAGTTTTGGAACTTGCTGAAGTATTCTTTGTTCCCAAATAGTCAGTGAATTTACCAGTGAATCTTGGAAAGAAGGTATATTCTCTATTTTCAGAGTGTATTACTTAGGAATACCTTGTTTTATTTATATTTTGTATATTCTGTATATTTATACTTTGTATATTTTGTATGTTTGTTATGTGTGATTGTTTTGGCTATATACTGGAAAAAACGAATTAAAGTTTCACATTGCTGAGATTTTATTTTCAAGATTAAAACTTGTATTTTCTGTAGGTTTTTTTAATGGATAGTGATGCTATGTTTTTGGGTACTTAGATATTCATAACAACTAATCACCATTTTGGCTTGTACCCTTTAATATCATAAGCAGTCTTTTTTTTTTTAAGTTTTATTTATTTGAGAATGAGAAGGAGTGGGAGAGGGGCAGAGAGAGAGGGGGACAAAGCATCTGAAGTGGGCTCTGTGCTGACAGCCAAGAGCGTGCTACAGGGTTCAAACTTATGAACTGTGAGATCTTGACCTGAGCCAGAGTCAGAGGAGCCACTCAGGTGCTCCGGTCCTTTTTCACTTAATGCATTTTACTCTGCATTCAAACTCATCTGATATTAATATCATGACCCTTTTGTTGTTTGTGTTTCATATTTTCGCCTTTGCCCTTCCTTTTATTTTCAGCCTCCCTGAGTTACTGAATCTAAGATGTTGGATTACAGCAGATAGTTGGATTTTGCTTTTGAGATTCAGTCTAAGAGCCTTTTAATAGGTATGTTTAGACCATGTGTATTTATGGAATGAGTGGTTGGTTTTAGTTTTGTCATCATACCTTTGTTGTTGTTAAATTCACAACATGAACTGTATTTCTGCTTTGTGTGGTATGTGCATTTTTTGGTAATTTGGGAGATTTGTATTTTTGTTTTAGCAGTTATCCTTATAGCTGTATCTTTACATAGAACAGTGTAGCACTGGGGAACTTGGAAACTTCCACTTCTTCCTACTACTCCCACCCCAAACTTGATGATATTGTATTCTTCATTAATATCTCTTTACATTTGAATATACATATAACTCTAACACTTGATTTAAGTGGTACCTTTGACCTCAAATATATCAGGAATAGAATATTTTCATCAGGAAGTCACTACAAACTCATCTGGTGGCTGCTTAACCAATGAAGACATATGATATCTCAGTAATAACTCAAGAAGTAGGATAGTCCTAGTGTCTCAACAGTGTCATCAGGGCCCAGCTTTTTATGTCCCTTTCACTTTGCAATCCTCAGAAGGTAGGCTTTTATCTTCATACTTATCTCTTCTTGGTTGCATTTATAGGGATAAATTTGCTATATTGTTGTGGCAAGAGCTACATAAGTGCTGTTTTGTTTTCTTATACATATATTTTTTTCTCAGCCAACTGTGTAGCTTTATTGAGAGGATTTAAGCCAAATTGTCAATATAATAAAACATATGTGGCTTCAGCTTTGTCTTGTTTTTAATTTACGACTGTCCATCACCTGCTTCTGGAATTTTAGCAAGTGCTGGGTTAGGGTGGAGTCTTCCCTTTCACATCAGGGCCATCTCCATGCTCATCCGGTCTTTCCCAGACCCATTTTCTGACTTTCACTTTCCAGTTCAGGTTCTTGGTGCTCCTTCTTCTCTCTCTTGTCCAGGCTCAAAATCTGAATTCTCAGTGTTGGTTCCTCTTGTTGTGATGTTTTTTTTCACCTTGTTGCTGAGCAACAGGAGTTCATCCAGCTTAGAAGATTCTTTTTCATCTCCCCTTCTTCTAGATCTTGATCTTACTTGTGCACTCATATTTTGCAACTAAAACTCCTGGGAGGATGATCAAGTCTCAGACAGTGAGAAAGAATCCAGACAGTAAGATGTGACTTGCACAGCTAGGCACCCAGAACACATTCTTAGGTTTCTTCGTAAGAGGAAGGAAACAAATATCCTCTCATGTCTCACTGGCCAGAGTTGAATCACATGTTCATGCTAAAACCATTTACTTAGTGGGAAATCGATTTACCAAGACTGGCTTAGACTGATCAAGGATCATTCCCTAGAGTTGGGGAAAGCCTCCTAGCTCTACCAACAAAAAAATCAGGGAAAGATTTACGTAGGTCACCATTGGTATCTGTTGCCCCTGCCTCTATGAGATGAGGAAATCAGCAGAAGTATACTGCTACCAACTTTCTTGTCCCCTTGCTCTCTCAACTTTTGTTAATTATACATTGCTAAGTGTTAGGGCTTATAACATATCCAATTCTTTTTTTCAATAGGTATTTATTTATGTATTTATTATTTTTATTTCGGTATAGTTAGCATACATTGTTACATTAGTTTAAGATGTACAATATGGTGATTCAACAATTCTGTATATTACTCAGTGCTCATCAAGATAAGTGTACTCTTAATCCTCTTCATCTGTTTCACCCATCCCCCATCCACCTCCCTTTTGGTAAAAACCAGTTTTTTTCTCTGTAGTTAAGAGTCTGTTTTTTGGTTTGTTTCCCTTTTTTGTTTGTTATTCATTTGTTTTGTTTCTTAAATTCTACCTGAGTGAATCATACAGTGTTTGTCTTTCTCTGACTGACTTATTTTGCTTAGCATTATGCTCTCTCGATCTATCTATGCTGTTGCAAATGGCAAGATTTCAATTTTTCTATGGCTGAATAATATTCCATTGTATATTATATACCACAATAGACACATGAAAAGATGCTCAGCATTACTTATTGTCAGGGAAACAGAAATCAAAACTACAATGAGATATTATCTCATACCTGTCAGCATGGCTAAAATAAAAAACACAAGAAGTAACAAATGTTGGTGGGGATGTGGAGAAAAAGGAGCCCTCTTGTGCTGTTGATGGAAATGCAAACTGGTGCAGCCACTGTCAGAAACAGTAGGGAGTTTCCTCAGTAAATTAAAGATAGAACTATCACACGATCCAGTAATCACACTACTTGGTATTTACCCAAAAATATTAAAATGCTAATTTGAAAGGATTTTATGCAGTCCTATGTTTATTGCAGCATTATTTGCAATAGCCAAATTATGGAAGCAACCCAAGTGTCTATCTACAGATGAATGGATAAAAAAGATGTGGTATATATAACATATCCATTCCATCCTCCTGTAACCATACTATCTATATTTGTTTTGGTCTTAGAATTCACTGTACTGTGAATTTAGTACTACTATTAGTTATTTTAGCTAGAGTTTTTTCATTCATTTCTTGATTGGCTGAAGCTAATGTACTGGTTTCTTCCAGGTTAAAGGGGAGGCAGGGAATCAAATTCTTTGGGTTCTTGAATGCTCAAAGATGTTTGTCAGCTGTCATTATACTCAAACACCTCTTTTATTAGATATAAAATACTTGGTCGTAAAGTATTTCTTTGAGAATTTTTCCCTACACAGGGAAAAATTTATGGATTTAATCCTATTCCATTGTCTTGATTATGCTGTTTGGAGATACCAGTTATGTATATGTTTGATTTACATTTTATAATGTTCATGCACATCATTTTGCTATAATTATTTGAAAAAATTTATTTTTGCTATGATCTCTTTTAACTCAGTTGTTTACATTTTATTCTGACTTTTTTTTTTTTCTTATTTGTGTCATTTGTGATCCTTACTTTGTTTTCAGCAATATTTAGTCTCTTTGGGCTGTCTTTCGTGTTGATCTTCATTCTTCTGATGGTTTTATTTTTCTCATCCGTTTAACGACCTTGCTGATGCATAAGTCATCTCTTTCTATTGCCTCACTTAATTTTATTTGAGCGCTTGTATATTTACATTAAATTTTTGTTTCATAGAGGCATTTGTTTATTTTTTATTTCATGGCATTTTATTTGGCTACAATTTTCATCTGTTCTGTGGCAATATTTTTTGTATGCCTCCCCTTTTTTCCTGTTCTTTTTTTCCCTCTTTTTATGGCTTGTATATAATTTTTCCCCCTTTTTAAGAGTTACCTTAAATGAGGCATGCTTTTTCTGGATCAGCTATTTGTATAAGATGTATAGGGGACAAGGATCAATGCTCCATTCCAGACTAAATAACAATTGTCTTTATGACATGAGGTTTATGTGTGAGTGTTTTTTAGTTTTTACTTTCCTTCTCACTCCTTTGTCTTCAGCTTTCTGACAACATGGCATTCACTTGTGATTTGTTATTCATTCCCAGTTACCTGCTTTCTTTTGTGCCAAGGTTTGTCCAAAACATCTCTCCTGCTGTCAGCTCATGCACCTAGAAGCATTATTCCAAAAAAAGAGATAGATAGTATTTACTATGAGGGTGTCACACTTTGGTGAATGGTCCTCTGCTGGTTTTGTCTCAGATCCATAGCCACAGGTGCTCTCTTTTGATATCTTCCTGCAACCCTGTTTGAGCTGTGACACAAAGTTTACATGTCAATTGCAGGGGAAATGATATATACCTTGTTCTTTCGGATGCTGTAGTTGTTGACTTGTTCAGACTCTTACAGTTTCTCCTGAAAATAGCAGGAATTAGGAAAGGCTGGCCAAGAGTCCTCTCTCCACCTGTTTCTACAGCCATGTTATGACTTTCTGTTCTCATGACATAAAGGTATGACTGCATCTGTGGTCTTTTATGAAACAATATAAAATGTCCTCCTAGCAACTGGCACCCTAAATCCAGGAAGTAACCAGATTTGCTTTAGGAATATATATTTCTCCAAAGCAAGATCCATATAAATGGTGTCTTTATCTACAATGCCTAGCACAGTGTCTATTTTGTATATTACAGCCTCTGGGGGAATATTTTCCTAATGGAAGAATAAATATACAGAAGTGGCTTATATTAGGTTCCTAGAGCTTCTGTAATAAATTACCACAAAGTTGGTGACTTACAATAACAGAAATTTATTCCTTCATAGTTCTGGAGGGCAGACGTTGAAAGTAAGGTGTTGGTAGGGCTTTGCTCCATTTGGAGGCTCTAGGGAGGAGTCATCCTGCCTCTTGCAACTTTTGGTCGTTCCAGGTGTTTCTTGGCTTGTGGTTGAATAACTCTTAGTCTCTATGTCTGTCTTCACATGGCCTTGTCCTGTGTGTTCTGTGTCTTCTCCTATTCTGTCTCTTCTAAGGACACTTGTCATTAAATTTAGTGCCCACCAGCTAATCTAAATGATCTCATCTCAAGATCCTTAATTATATCTGCAAAGACTCTTTCTCCAAGTTAGGTCCTATGCATAGGTTCTGGGGGTTTGGATTCATACATAATTTTTTAGGGACCACTATTCAAACTCACTTTACCGGTATTTCTTTTTGTGTCATCTGTCTTCATTTATTCAACAGATGTACACAAGCACTGCATTTGTGAATAACACTGTTCTAGAGGTGTCAGAGTATTGACTACTATTATTAGTATTGTTAGTATTACTAGTATTTCTCAAAATACTTAAAATTTAATTGAGGGCTCAGGAACTATATTTGAACAGTAGTATATATTAAACCAAAAAACAAAGTAGAGTTATCCTGGTAACTGGTATGAGAATTCTTTTGCTGGGAACAATGTCTTTCTTGAGATGATGCTTTGATAAGCTTGGGTAGGAGTTAATCTTCAAGGCCTGGCTTGGTCCTCAGGTTTCTGAAAGAAGGATGGATCTTAAGGACAGGAGGGTCAAGAAGGTCATTGATGGTGGCATGAGAGTTGGCTTTTAGAGAGAGGCAAGTCAAATGGGGACTTATGATGTGAAATGCTGTGTGCCATGCAATGTAACCCTTCCTCATTACTCTACAAATATCAGTAAAGCCATAGAAGTCACAATGAAAATTTGTTGAATGGATTTCCTTTGGAACCAGCGAAAGGATTGGGTTTTTTTTTCAATATATGAAGTTTATTGTCAAATTGGTTTCCATACAACACCCAGTGCTCATCCCAAAAGGTGCCCTCCTCAATACCCATCACCCACCCTCCCCTCCCTCCCACCCCCCATCAACCCTCAGTTTGTTCTTAGTTTTTAAGAGTCACTTATGCTTTGGCTCTCTTCCACTCTAACCTCCTTTTTTTTCCTTCCCCTCCCCCATGGGTTTCTGTTAAGTTTCTCAGGATCCACATAAGAGTGAAACCATATGGTATCTGTCTTTCTCTGTATGGCTTATTTCACTTAGCATCACACTCTCCAGTTCCATCCATGTTGCTACAAAGGGCCATATTTCATTCTTTCTCATTGCCACGTAGTACTCCATTGTGTATATAAACCACAATTTTTTTTATCCATTCATCAGTTGATGGACATTTAGGCTCTTTCCATAATTTGGCTACTGTTGAGAGTGCTGCTATACACATTGGGGTACAAGTGCCCCTATGCATCAGCACTCCTGTATCCCTTGGGTAAATTCCTAGCAGTGCTCTTGCTGGGTCATAGGGTAGGTCTATTTTTAATTTTTTGAGGAACCTCCACACTGTTTTCGATTGGGTTTTATTAAAACACACAATTATGTATGATTAAATGCAAGACAGTGATGCTATTAATGAATCTTACAGTTTTGGAGAAGGGCAAGGTTTCTGTGGGTGGAGTTGTCTCTAGAAAATGGATCTTGAACTGAATCTCACAGGCTAGGTGCAATGTGATTGAGAAAGAAGGAATTTCAGCAGTGGAAATGGCATTGGTAAAGGCAGGAATGTACCTAGACAAGCTCGAAACACCAGGTGAATGATCTGGTCTGGCTGGACTGCTTCAGGCTTTCAGTAGAAGTTCAGGATTGCAAATTTGTTTGTGAGTGAAAAATAAGACTTTCCTGAATAAAGCTGCAGTTCTAAGTAAGGAGTGAGCCTTCCATACCTTAGCCTGTGAGTTTGTTTTTTTTTTTTTTTAATGTTTATTATTTTCAGAGAGAGAAAGAGAGAGAAGAGAGAGAAAATGAATGAGCGGGGGTGGGGGCAGAGGGAAAGGGAGGGAGAGAATCCCAAGCAGGCTCCATGCTGTCAGCACAGAGCCCGATGTGGGACTTGATTTCATGAACCATGCGATCATGACCTGAGCCGAAATCAAGAGTCAGACACTTAACCGACTGAGCCATCCAGGAGCCCCCTAGCCTATGAGTTTTACCATACTCCACAGCTAGGGCCACCATTCATTTTGTAGTGAAATTTGGCCTTAACAGTGTTAAAAAAGAAAAAAAAAAAGCAGACTGAGGGAATAAAAGAGATAGAGAAAAGCTAGTTAAGAACACAGAGAAGAAGCCACCAGAGGTGGGAGACCTATGATAGATTGGTGTCACTTAGGGCTAAAATAGGAGAAAATTTTGAGAAGCGTGGCTTCAGCTGTGGAACCACATAGCTCAGAGAGGTGAACTTGGAGTTGCTAATTTTTGTTAACAATTTTAGCACCGTGGATGTGTGATTGGTTGGAGAGCATTAAAAGTCACAGTGCAGAGAATTAAGGAGGAGGAGTGTGGTGAGGACGTGGAGCCTATTGAAAAGTGTAGTAGTGAATGGAAGGAAGCTAATGAATAGTAAGCCCACAGGTGATCCAGGCAGGTAACTCTGCTGGTAGGCAGGCAGGCAGGGGAAAGTTTTGTACCCACTGGCTGACACAGTGGGAGGAAGCAGTTTGGGGACAGGGGTGCAAAGGGGAAGAAGGCTGAGATACTGGAGAAGGGGATAGGGCCAGGGCCAAGGGTACCAGTTGGACTGAGTTTACTTGGCAGAGATTTTCTCTCTGGATCTCTCCTTCAGTAGGTGGTTCTGAGGGAGAATGCCAGAGAAGGGGAGAGCAGAGCCTTGACTTCTGAAAACCAGGAAAGTGTGGAGTCAGGGTCTTCTGTGCTCTGATATATAAGAGAGGCTGAATCTTTGGGGAGATATGAATTCTGGCAGAAAATAGAGGCCGAGGAAGATATTAAGGGAAAATACGGGTTGGATTTATTTGATTATTAAAGTTTTGATGCAAGAATCATTGAGTAAAAAACAAAACAAAACAAAAAACCAGCATTTGCAGAGGGAGCAAGCAAAGGAGAAGTGCCATGATGGCAATAACAAACAAATATCTAAGGGACCAGTGATGAACAGATTTCCCACTTCACTTGGAAAATGGATGATGGGCAACACTGGCCACATCCCCATGTGTTGACAGCTGCAGCAGCTGAGTAGTGGCTTCCCCCTTCAGCCTGGGCAGGCATTGACAAAGAGGTATCAATCACCCCTTGTTTTATTTTATTTATTTTAATTAATTTATTTAAATTCAAGTTAGTTAGCATACAGTAGTATTGGTTTCAGGAGTAAAACCCAGTGATTCATCACTTACATATAACACCCAACAAGTGCCCTCCTTAATGCCCACCACCCATTTAGCCCATCTCCCCACCCCCTCCCCTCTAGCACCCTGTTTGTTCTCTGTATTTAAGAGTCTCTTATGGTTTGCCTCCCTCCCTGCTTTTATCTTATTTTTTCCTTCTCTTCCCCTATTTTCATCTGTTCTGTTTCTTAATTTCCACATATGAGTGAAATCATGATATTTTTCTCTGACTTATTTCACGTAGCATAATATCCTGTAGTTCCATCCACATTGCTGCAAATGGCAAGATTTCATTCCTTTTTCGATCACCAAAAGGTGATATATATATGTATATATATATACATACACGCACACACACACATACCACATCTTCTTTATCCATTCACCAGTCGATGGACATTTGGGCTCTTTCCATAATTTGGCTATAGTCGATAGTGCTGCTATAAACATTGGGGTGCATGTGCCCCTTCTAATCAGTATCTTTGTATCCTTTGGATAAATACCTAGTAGTGTCATTGCTGGGTCATAAAAAATAGTTCTATTTTTAATTTTTGGAGGAACCTCCACACTGTTCTTCAGAGTGGCTGTACCAATTTGCATTCCCACCAACAGTGCAAAACTGTTTCTCTTATTTAATTGAGCTGCAAATAACTGGGGTCAGACGCTTCCCCAGGGCGCAGTAAGAGCTGGCCAAACAATTCTATCTACAGTCACTCCATGCCTTCCCTCTCCCTTCCCAACCGATGAAAGAAGACATGAGGTAGAGAGGAGAAAGAAGACATTGTTATAGTTGTGAGATGCTGGCCAAATGGCCAAATGTTACAGTGTTCCCCTTTCTTCCCCACGGGGGCTTCCTGCCTACCTCAAAGTCCCATGAGAGGTGGACTCCTGGACAAGAACCTGGAGACATCACTGGAGATGGCTTCTTTCTCTTGGCTAGATGTTGGGCGAGATGAAGCAGCAGAGGCCCTTCTTGGTGTTCTCATTGGCATGGTGTGGAGCTAAATGTGGTGAAGGAAGGAGAGAGGTTGACATGGTTTGCTGTCAGGGCACATGTGAATGTGAAACGGGTGCCTACTTTTTGCCTGGCTGTGGTGGTTTGCCAAAGCTGATAGAGAAGGGACTGCAGGGTAAGGTATCTGAGAAGACAGAGGAAATACTCCCCACCCCACATGGAAGGCCTAGAGGAGGATTTTCATGGTTCCTGTGCCGCCACAGGAGAAGCAGAGAATGCAGAATGTGGCTCCACAGGAGAAGTAAAGAATGCATGGGTTTTGGGGCTGATCAGGTGACATCTAGTTAGGGGATGTCCCATATGGCAAGATGGCTGAGGGCATGGATCCTGGCAGAAACAACATGGAAACATAGTTGCCCCCTGTCTGAGGGCATTCTCAGTCATGGACAGAGATGGAGTGAAGCACAACATCCCTCCAGGAAAACCACATCCACCTTCTGGGTTAGTGAGGACCACCAGCAGCAGAGAGAACCAGATCCAGCTAGAGAGGAAACTCCAATAGCTGTCCACATCTCGCAGGCAGCCAGTATGATATGTCAACCCCTGCTCCCTCTCAGCTTTCAGCCTCCACACAGTGGTGGACTTTAGCCTGGAAGCTGGACGGGGGAGACACTAAGCACATCTCCTCTCTACTCAAAGGGTGGCGAGAGGAGAAGTGCTCTGACCCAAAGCTGGGCAATGGAAGGAAAAGAGCTTTAAACTGGGTGCAGAACTGGAATTTAAAAAATAAATAGGTCTGAGTCTTAAATACTGAAATGGCACTCTTCTAATAACTGAAAATGATTGGAAAGTTGTTGAATCTGCCCAGATGTTATTAAGGGGACAGTAAAGTATGATTCATTGTGGCAGCAGGGACTAGGGAAAATACAACCATTTCAAGTTTGTATTCCATTGAGTGCAGAGTGTACAATTACCTGGTTATATACAATATAGTAGAAAAAGTATGAGTATAGATATTAAAGTCAGACAGACTTGGGTTTGGGTCTTGCTCAGTCACTTACTTTCTACATGATTTTTGGCAAATTACTTTTCACATAGTTTCCTTAACTGTGAGATGAGGGTGGGTTGTAACATCAACCTCTCAGGGATTTGGGGGAGGAGTAAATGACATAAATTTTAGGAAGTGTCTAGTGTGATGCTTGCAGCATAGATCCTTGAAAGGGGGAGTGATTATCATTATAAACTGGAGACAGCTCTGATAAACTAAGGACTAATGGCCAATGCAGCTATCAAGTGTAGTTTGCAGTAGATAGAGGTGTTGAATCTGATAAGTATTTGACATTTTCTAAATCCCAAACTATCTTTCTCGATGAAGGCAATATATTTTCGAAACATTATTCTGCTTAATTTGGAAGTTTAAAAGTATCTAACTGGAAGCTAATACTTTGAAAACCATGAAAAAGGGCCTCTTGTCTTGATCAGAAAGATGAGGAAGCTCCAAAGAGGAGATCTGAGGCAGAGATTCTGCCAGCTTCAAAATGTGCCACACGCATTTCACTGAGAAGATGCCCTGAAAAACATACTCTTGGCCTTCTGAGAGCGTTCCTTGGCAACCTTGGCAGGAGGGACTTTCATGTTGCCAGCTAAAGCCCTGGCACTCGGGGCTAGCTTGGGTGTTTCTGCTCCTGGCCCCTTCTCCATCTCCGACCCAAGGAGCTTTTGTTTGTGCAGTGGCCATTGTATCTCTTCCCTTCTACTCGTTGGCTCCGGCCCAGACTTCCTCTCCACAGTCTCCAGCTGGGATAGGCACATGGGAAGTTTGCTTTGAGAAGCTCCCACTTTGGCATTGCCAGTTTCTCATCTGGCTCCTCATCTCTGTTTACTTCATCTGGAGGCTCATTTGTTTGGTGACCCACTGAAAACCAGAGTTGTGCTGGCAAGATGGTGACTGTGTAGTCCCTTGCTGGCATGGAAAGGGGCATTCATTGCAGCGCTGTGGGGTTAACACGAAGGCTCCTTCTGCCTGCAAATGGTTGGTTTGTCCTGGGCAGCAGCCTTCGGGTGTCCAGCAGGGAGAGGTGTTCATTCCAGAAGCTGATGAATCTGCACCTGAAGGAAGTGTCATCCTAATTCCGGAATGAGAGCTGTTTGCCTGTAGGTCAGCAAACTCTTTGAGGGAGGAGGACTTTCCAATATCCTATGTGGGCCTCCAGGGAGTCTGAGGCAGGCAAGAAGGATTCAGTGAGGAAGAAGAAGAGATTTGGGGAGGGAGAGGGAAAGGAAAAAGGAGAAAGATGAATGATAGCTGCAGGTATTGAATACCCGTTCTATAGTCCTCACGTACTTTTGCTGAAAGGTTAAGACAATCTCCTAGTGTTTTAGGCTTATTTATTTTGATAGCCGACACTTAGGTAATGCTCACTATGTGCCAGGCACTGCACCAAATACCTTATTTGTATTCACTTTTTAAATCTTCACTACAGACCCCCGGGGTAGGTAATATTATCTTCATTTCAGGGAAGGGGAAGCTGAGGCATGGATCCATAAAGTAATTTTCCTTAGATCACACAGCTAGTACATGGTAGAACCAGGTTTCAGTCCCAAGAATTATATATTTTTTCTCTTTTCTTCCTTCTCTCTTCTCTCATACTGTAGACAAGTATCCTTTTCATGGTTTACTTACTGACACATTTTTGTGCCTTTTGAGGTGATTACTGTTTAACACGCTGAAGCACTATCTGGTATTCCTAAATGCAAGAAGGCTGTGATGTGCCTTACATGGAGAGTACCTGTGTTAGACAGACTTGGTTCAGGCCAGAATGAAAGTGCTGCTGGCTGTGAGTTCGATGTTAATGAATCAGAAGAATTAAATATGGTGTCTTTAAAAGAAACACCCATAAAGCAAGGTTATATATTGATATGTTGACAAAAAGGTTATGATAAGAGGCTCGCAGGAACCTAACCCTATATTTCCCTAAAAGCCATGGTTCAGTTTTCTCTAATTCATTGTTCGTGGTGACTTTATAGAATATAGCTGCCATGAATAATGAGACTCAGTTATCTATCTTTTTCTACCAAAGATGCTAACAAGTATCCCTAACACCTAAGTTTGGCTAGATGTACAGTTATCTTTCCAAGCAGTGTGGTCATTTTGCTAAGCACTGTCGCCACACAGATTTTCTTTCCTCAGTTCATAAAATCCAACACAGAGTATCTTACAAGGTGCCTGGCAAGTCGTTGGCACTGAGTGAATGCTCACTGAAAGAATGAGTGAATAAATGAATGAGTAAATGAATGCTTCAAACCTACAAGGTTTGAATAGTCTAATATTCTGAATCTTAAGAAATACATGAATGGGCCTGGAAATCAATATTTTGTTTCTTTTTAAGTAAGCCATAAAACTTTTATAGCAAGCAAGTTTTCCCAAGTTGTCTTCTGTTTGATTATCTGCTGTCTGCTGAGCACTGGCTCTCACATCACCTGTTTTATTATCCTCATATTCCCTACTATCTGAAATTATCTTGCTTTTTTGTCTATTTACTTATTGTCTGTCTCTCCTCATGACAAGTATGTAGCTCCAAGAGAGTAGAAACCTTGTCTGTCTTTCCTCTTGCGGGATCTCCATTACCTGTAATGTTCGGTCCAATAGTATATGCTTAGTAAATGTTTGTTCTTATTTAATTATAACTATCATGATGCTATGTTATGAAAATCCTCAGAGATTTTGACTTACTGTGGGGAATCAGGAATGGAATGCATCTTTGAGGAAATACTTATTGAGTCAAACTGTAAAGAAGTAAGAATTAACTAAAGCTGGTAAAGAGGATATATTCCAGGAAGAGAGATCAGGATAAAACACGGCATGTTGGCATGTGTGAGAGAAAGTCAGTGTATCTGGAATCAAGGAGAAGGAGAGCGCATGAGGTGAACCTACAGGAGTAGAAGAGGATAGGACACTCAGGGATAAGGAGGCTGTATGTGGATTTGGAATTTCATCCTAAGAGCAGTGAGAAGCAACTAAGGAAGTCAATCTTGCTGCTCTACTCAGGGGAGGGGGACAACTGAGTGTGTGAACGGTGTCACCATTCATGCATGGTCTTGAAGATCAGGTATTTAGTTTTGGAAATGTTGAATTCAAAGTTAAAGGGTCCGCTTGAAGATGTCAGGTAGACAATTGCATATATTCATTTTTGGGGTCGGAGATGAATATACGCATTTGAGTGACAGCACAGTAGACAGTATTTGAAATCCAGGGCATTGATGAAATTGTCTAAGGAGAGAGTGTAAAGTTAAGAAAAAAAAGGGGATTTTATTCAATCTGAGCTTTGAGGAACTTCAGCATTTAGAGACTTGATGATGAATAGGAGAGAATCTTAATTAAAAGCAGAGTAGGCTAAATTATGTATGCTTATTTCTGTGGTGTCTCTAAACAGTTTTGTCATCAGTTGCCCAAAGATAATTTTATACACCTTGAGCATATCTCTCTATTAGAACTCAATTTCGTATGTTTTAATCACAAATTTTCTTGTCTATTTCTTTTATTATGTTTGGGGTCAGAGGCTTTGTCTTTGAAAATCATGCTTGAAACCCTAGCACCTAGCATACTGACTGACTGCTTTGTTGGCATGAATATGTCTGTTTGAGTGGGAATAAAGATCCTGTTTAGGGAAGATGAGCAAGAACAGAAAGCAGCTTTCTCTCACATAGCTTATCTGTGTGTGAGACCGTAGGCTCTTTCTTTTAAGCATTTTGTCAATACCTGTGAAATGGTGACTTCGGGTATCAGCAAGCAGATGGGAAACTTTCAGAGAGGCACAGGAATCTAAATTCTTCATTTAGTGCCTTTGCATGGATTTGCTCCCATTCTCGAGACCTGGGGCTGCTAGAAATTATTCCCAGAAGCTACTGCAGCAGAGAATTTGCTGTCCACCTCACCAATTTGGAGTTTGGCTTGCTCATGTCTACCAGTAAATCATTTCCCTCTTTTCTCTCTCCTCCTTGACTGCCTACCACCACTTCCCTGACTTTAGCGCAATCCCTCTTTTTCCTTTGCCCAGAGAACCCCAGGGGTATGTTCTGTAATTTCAGGCATGATTTTACTCAGAAATTAATAATATTTTTGTATTAGGGTGCCTGGGTGGCTCAGTTGGTTAAAAGTCTGCCCATTGGTTTCACCTCATTGGTTTCACTGACCTTGCAGTTCGTGAGATCGAGCCCTGCCTCAGCCTCTGCCCTGAGCCCGCTTGGGATTCTCTCTCTCCACTCTCTGCCCCTACCCCTTCCCTCTCAAAATAAATAAATAAACTTAAAATTTTGTGTGTGTGTTATTAACAGCTCTCCTCTCCATTTTCCATTCTGAAATACATTATTCCATCTCATATTATTTTTACCTCTGGTAATGAGGTTTCTGTATTCTCTTTGATAACAGGTCTAATAGTAATATGACCAGTGTGTGAAGACCAATGGGTTTTCCTCTCCTCCCGCCATGCCTCATTCCTGCCTGGTGCCTGTGCTTGCTTAGCCTTCCATCTCTGTGTTTGAGAATCGGTTCTTCTTCCTGGGCTGAAGCAAACAGCTATAATATTGATCCAGTCCTTGTTGCCTGGACTCTCCTTTAGTTCATGATCTTGCTGCCAGAATTTTCTTTCCTCAAGACTTATTGTTTGTTCTTGACCTGTGGAACTTTATGCCTACTTGACCTGTGGAATTTTTCTTAAGTCTTTGGTTTTGAACCAATGACTCTGTTCTTTTAAGCCAGGTATGTGTTTTTCAGACTGTGTCTGTTATCTTTTGTGTTGCCTGTTATATTTCTCATCTCCAAGTGACTTGGATGACTGGACATTTTGTTAGTTTTAGGGAAAGCATGTGGCTGGAGAAGAGTGAGACCTAGCTCTTGAGGGTTGGGGTGAGTGCATGGAGGGTATTGGGGTGGAAAGCCTACATAAGGTGGGGGCTAAGCTGGAGACAGAGAGACAGACTTTCAACAAAATAAATTTCACTGATTTCAAATCAAGGTGAATACGAAGTTCTGTCTACATGAGTGAAGACCAATTTTTAAAACATTTGAAGGCATACATTCAAAATGACAGCTTAATGTTAAAATGGGAAGTTATGATTCATAAGCAGTAGTATAATTTTGAATAACATGACCTTATTCATTGACACTAACTGCTTTACATCTTCGGGTCTTATCATATTAGTACTGTGAATAAAACCCAGAAAAGTTATAGAGGAGGAAATGATTTTGACTTTTTTTTTTATTCAATAGTCATTACTTATATCCTTTTACAGTTTTGCAGATTTTAAATTGCAATAATAATCTTGCTATTCAAGTTTCCAATTTCTTACAACCATAACCTTCTGGAATAGCCACAAATGTAGGAAAAAACTAAGTAAAAAGCCTTTGAAGTCAATGAAAATACTTTCTACAGGGGTGCCTGGGTGGCTCAGTCGATTAAGTGTCCGACTGGCTCAGGTCACGATCTCACGGTTCGTGGGTTCGAGTCCAGTGTCAGGCTCTGTGTTGACAGATCAGAGCTTGGAACCTGCTTCAGATTCTGTGTCTCCCTCCCTCTCTGCCCCTCCCCTGATCGCACTCTGGCTCTCTGTCACACACAAAAAATAAATAAACATTAAAAAAAAATACTTTCTACAAAGCCCATGGCTTGACTCAGTAAGGCCAGAATGGCATTTCTTTTCCTATAGTAGGCTCAGAACTTATTTGATTTAGTTATGATCTATGGCATTTTCTTTATTTCCTCCTGGAAACATATAGTTTTTACTTTTAATCTAGGAAACGAAAGGAAGCTGATAGATTTAGAAATAGCTTTTCACAAAGTTACAGTCCTTAAAGCATAATTGAAGAGAGACATTGAAGAGAACAGTGCTGTCCATTAGAAATTTCTGCAGCAAGACAAGTGTTTGTCTGCCCTGTCCAGGACGGTGACCACTAGACACAAGAGGCCATTAGGTGCTGGAAATGTGGCTATTGTGACTGAGGAACTGAATTTCATTTTTTATTTCATTTTAATTAAATAATCACATGTGGATAGTGACTACTATAGTAGACAGCATAGTTCTAGATAGTTGTATTAGCTTTCTATTGTGGCTATAAAAAAACCCATAAAGTTAGGGGCTTAGACAACATAGTTTTATTATCTTATAGTTCTGTAGGTTAGAAGTCTGGCACAAGTGTCTTTGGGCTAAAATTAAGGTGCCAGCAGGGCTACTTTCTTTTCTGGAGGCTCTAGGGGAGAATCTATTTCCTTGACCTTTTTTAACTTTTAGCAGCTGCTCACATTCCTTGGTTCATGGCCCCTTTTCTCCATTTTCATACAATGTTACACCTCTTTGTCCCCTTCTTCCATAGTCCCATCTTCCTATGACTGTCCTCTTCGGCCTCTTTCTTCCTTTTTCAAGGACCCTTTTGATTCTACTGGGCCCAGCTGAATAATTCAGGATAGTCTCCCTAATTTAAAGTCAGTTGGATAGTAATCTTAATCCTCCTTTGTCATGTAACCTGGCATTTTCATAGATTCAAGAATTAAGAGTTGGACATCTTTAAGGGAGGCATTATTCTGCCTACCACATCATCTTCTAAATATGGAACCATTTAGTGAAAGGGTGGACTAAGCCCTATGCATCTTTTTCACATTATTTGCTGAGCCTGCGTCTGTATTTCATGCACTGCAGTGCAGAGGTCTCACAATGATTCAAGCACAACAGAAATTTAACTCTGAAAGGAAACTTATATGATACATAGTCCAATATTCTATCCCACACAGTAGTATTTTCTTCTGTGGAATCTATAATTCATTTGATTTCTGCCAGGAGTTTCCTATGAAGGGCACTCCCTACTTAGCAACAAAATCCGTTGCATTGTTGTATAGCTCTAGTCGTTCTGCTCTGTCATTCTATCATCCAGATTATCATTTGCACACAGTCACTCTCTGTTTTTGATTTCTGGAGCCATGTAAACCTGCTCTTCTTTTGCTGTTACCTTTCTCAGGAAATGGCACCACTACCCCCACACCATTGTCTGAGCAAAAATTTTGTGAGTCCTGTTTACTTTATTCCCCGTATTCATTCACCACTATTGAATATGTTAAATATGTAACTCCCCAAATGTCTCTTAGATCTGTCCACTTGTTTCATTTTAGTTGTTGTACTTTTCATTTATAGAATTTAAATTTGGTTCTTTTTTATAGTTTCTGTCTCTCTTTTGAGATTCTCATTTGTGTATTTAGACAATATTTTCCTTTAATTCTCTGAACATATCTTCTCTTAATTCCTTGAAAATATAATAACTATTTTAAAGTCTTTGGAAAACCCAAACCTGGGCTATCTTGGGATCAGTTTCTCTTGATTACTTTTTCTTAACTATGTATTACATTTTCCTTTTTCTTTGCAGATCTAGCAATTTTTGATTGTGTATTAGACATTGTAGATGATACATTTTAGACACTGTGATATTATCTTCCTCTGAAAATATTTTCCTCTGAAGACTTATTTTTTTTAAGAAGGCAGTTGATCACCCTGAACTTGGATAAACTTGGGTTATCCTTTGCTGAAATGGTTCTGTGGAACCTCTAGGTGTTACCAAAGCCCTTCTACCTTAGTGAGACTTAAGTTGCAAGTTCTGCTTCCTCTAAAGTTCTTGTCAAGGCTTAGGTTTAGGTGTTTCTGCATCAGGTCCAGAGTTCTTTGTACTCTAGGCCAGTATTTCTCAATCTTTTTTTCCATGATTATTCTCCCAGGAGACTTTTTAGGCATCACACCCTCCAATCATTAATTCCCCCAACCTTAATTCTTCTGTGAAGTTTCAATACCACAGCTGTAACTATATATCTGTTTGTGTACTGTATAATTTATAAGAATTTTTTTTGATGATGTCACTTCTATTGAGAAAGGCTGTTCTAGAGGTGGTCCCTATTCCTAAGGTGAAGCCTTTCTGATGTTTTGCTGGATGCCCAGGGGATTAAATAGGAGTTGTTAATGAGACTTCTTCCCTCTTTCTGGCTGTGCCAGAATGCAGATATCCTCCACCACTGTTCAAACCCTAGTATTCCTGCTCTTCTTTCAACCCCTTAGCAGCCACTCTCTGGGAATCTTAAAGTAGTTTCAGTCTGTGTGTGTACAGCACAGCCCTTAGCCAAGGATTTGCAGGGCACCCACATGGACTTTTGCAATTCCTCATTGTACAGCTTCCTCCTCTCTGGTGCCCTGCCTCGCAGATTCCAACTCCTCAACCTCAGGTCTCTGACTTCTCAGTTCAGTGAGCCTGTTGTACCCTGCATGAATTCTAGGTCACTTCACTGTAGTTGGGAATTTGTCCCTGAGCAAAGAGCTGGGCATTTGGTGTTACCTTGTGAATTTTTCTTCTCTCAGAGATTGCTGTCTTATACTGTCTCTTTCCCAATGCCTGAAAATAGTTGTCTATTTTTGTCCAGGTTTATAGTTCTATGGCCATTTATGGTGCGAGGGTTAGTCCTGTACCACTAACTGCATTCTTTCTGAACTCTCTTGGAAGCAGAAGTCCTCCTTCTACTTTTTGCAGTCCCTGTCCATAGCTAGTATAGGTGATAATCAGCCCATTAGGATTACATCATCAGCCTTTTAATGGGTCTCCTTACTTTCAACCTCCACACAACGTCCAGAGTGAACTTGTTAAATCACCCATTTCTTTTTGCCATTTCACTGTTTGAAACCCTTTGTAGGCATTCTTTTACACTCAGGATAAAGTTAGAGCTCTTTAAAGTGATTCACATGTCTCCCTTTATGATTTGCGTCCTATCTCCCTCTTTAGCTGTGGCTTGTTGCATTCTGTCTTGAACAGTTGTGCACGTCATACTGATCTTTTACACTTTGTCAAATGTGCAGTGGTGTTACTTGCCTCCCTGCCTTTGCACATTTACTTTCCTATGGCTGGAGTCCCCACTCTCTGACTCCCATCTTACTTGGTGAACACTTGCTCTTCCTTTAGGTTGCACCAGAGACTTAACTTTTTTTTTTGAAGGCCTATAACAGATGAAACCCCTTACTTTATGCTCCATACACCCCACAGTGTCATTACTTAACAATTCTCATGTTTCTTTTCCTTTCTCCCATAGGAAATAAGCCCAGTAAAGGCAGGGATTTTATCTGCCTTGTTTAGTGCTATATCCACAGTGCTCATAAAGCCTGGTGCATATATAGGTATCCAATTAATATTTATTGAATGAATGAATGAATGGAGATTGTGTTTATTCCTTTTTTAATATGACTGCTCTTCAAATATACAGGATAGCAATTGTTGTTCCTTAGTCTTTACTTCTCTGGGCTACATTTCCAGAGATCATAAAGGAAAGGTTTAAATGTCTGTAGTAGGGTTTGACAAAGTACAGCTAGATCCAGCTTGCTGTTTTTTATAAATAAAGATTATTGATACATAGCCATGCCCATTTTTTTACATATTGTCTATGGTGTTTTCTTAAAAAAAAATTCAGAGCCACTTTATTTTAAAATTAGGGTCTACTAGTTTTTAAAAATTGGTTTCATTTTCAGTATTCAGTTGACACCGTTTTTCAAGAATATCTCAATCATGCAAATTAAATGAAATACAGCAATGTTTTAAATGGCCTGAACGATCTGCCTGAGACAGGGCATCCTTTTATGAACCTTACACGTAGATTGAAAACTGAATCCTATTAATGGAGTTTTCTTATTTAGAGTGGTGATTTTTAAGCTCCCTTCCCTTTATGTTATTTGTTTTAAGGAATGGAATCCTTTCAGCAAATGAAATCTTAGAAAGAAGACCAATTTGTAAAACATATAAAGGTTGCTGCTGCGGTTGAAGCTTTGGATTCCCTTTTCTCAGTCCCTCTTTCATTACCCCATGTCTATAGGGGCACCTTCGTAGTGTCCTCAAGGAGTGAAAACCACTGTGTAAGGCATCTACAGGAAAGAGCTTTGAATTAGTCTGGTTAGCAGCTCCTGGCCCTGACATAAGGTATAAATGCTTCCTCACTGTCACTTTAGGTTTAGTCTCACTGCTGTGTTCTGTGGTGCTGCCATCTTTATTTTCCCAACTGCTTGAGTCCTGACAGTTCTCTTACCTCTCAGCTAGCTTGCTGGCTCAAGAAGCCTAGCTTGCAGCTGAATGTTGTGGAAAGGTAACTCTTGGGACTCATTGACTTCCAGACTTCTGATCTTTTCCCACATTTGGAGAAGTGGGATTATGGTGATCTGATCATGAGGTAGCCTCTTCTAATGAGGCTGCTCCCAGATCTTCTGAGTTTTCCAGAAAAAAAAGATAGATATCCAAATTTCTATATGAAATCTCCTGACCTTTTAATGTCACCAGTTGATTTTATATTTGGGAAAACACTGTGCAGGCCAAACTATATCTGACCTGGTTGCAGCACACAGATCACTCTTCTGTGACCTTTGCCTCAAACTTTGGCTGACCTGCCTTTTGCTTTGGCTATTACCTGCTCTCAGCCCCCTCTGGCTGTTCCTGCCAAGGTGTCACCCACTCCCTGGGGTGACACTTCATTGAAGGGACTAACCTTCGGTTTAACCTTGAGTTGGAAGTGATCTGATATTGAGAGCAGGGAGGACAATGTCTGATTACTTAGACTTTGCATCACTGCTTGCCTTAAGTGCTTCTGCCAAACGCTGGTGCTTGAGAGGCCGGATTTGTTTTGATAATTTTAGTAGAAGAGAAATGTTATATGGAAGGATTTTTTTTTAACTGTTGAAGAAGTAAGTATGACAAGAAGCCAGCATTTTGTGATTCCCTGACTCTCAAACCTGTTTTGTTTTGTTTTGTTTTTGTACTTTAGGATTTCTATGTTTGATCTTGATCTAATATTAATCAGAATTTAATTCGAAGCTGGATTTCTCCTCCTCCCTTATTCTAATAGACTGGTGGACTAAAGAGAAGTTTGTTTGTTTTTTTTTTTAAATAAGAAAAGGAAGCCTTTAACCTTCTACCATCTTAGAAGTTTTCACTACCTTTTGATTCATGGATTTTAGGCAGGAGCATTTTGAGCATAGCCTTCTTGAAATGGAAAGCCTTTGCTTTCTTTGGGATTATTTGGCACATTCTGAAGGTGGATGCGGTCAGTATCAAGTTGGGAAACCAAGAAGAGCATTTCATAAATCATTATTTTCTCTGTTCTTGAATCAATATCAGACACAGATATTTTCAGAGCCAACCCTGCTGGTCTGCCAGGTGTGATTATGGGTGCAGTCTCTGAGACTGAGCTAGTGGTCTTCATTAGAGCGAGGTGCTAATGAGCACAAGGTCATGTGTTTGATCCCCATACAGGTCTATTGGCTTAGCCCAAAGAGGGATTTCTGGTTCAGCCAGTCTGGAAAATAACTATATGGTTGCAGACCAAGGAGGATTAGATTAGAGAGTGAGCAAATCCCTCACCACCAGGGGAAAAAGAACCCAAAGCACATGTCCTACTGGATGTGATAAGTGCTATCATCTGTGAGTGGATTCAGCACCTATATTACCTACATGTAGGGAGAACTTGTGCATCACATAAAATATTCCAACATTCTGTGCATACAGGTTTTAAATAACCAACAGAAACTAATGGCTTCTCAGATATCTGGAAAGTGAAGGGGAATCTTATAGCTAATGAAGCTGGGATGAACCTCTGTGGTCAAGTTGGAACTCTGTGACTATGCTAAAGAGCTCTTAGGAGATTCCTTTTTAGGTGTGAAGCATGCACATACACGCTAAGACAACTTTCTCTTTTCATGCAGGATGAGTAAAAGGGCAGGGAGACTTGTATGTGAGCCTAGGATTGCACACACTTGTCCTATGACTGTCTTACACATTCTGTGTATTTGCACACCCTGTTTTCACATTTATTGAGTGTTTTCCTATGGAAATCTTCATTATAGGAAGGACAGTTTGAACTGTACCTATTTTCCAAGGGTAAGAACTTTTAAAATTATTTATATTATTGAAAATCTCAAGGTAGTGAGAATATAATAATGAATATCCATATGCACATCATCTGGATTTAATAATTGTCAACATTTTGCCATACTCACTTTCTAATTTTTTTTTTGGCTAATGTTAGGTCATTCCTATATATTTCTCTTAAAGTATGACTGTTTTCTTGCATTACCACCTACTATTATCACTCCTATTAAAATTGGCTGTAATTCTTTAATATCATCTACTACTTGGTCCATATTCACATTTCCCAGTTGTCTTCAAAGTGTCTTTTGTCTTTTGGTCAGTTTAGTATCTAATCAAAGTCAGTGCATTTCATATGGTTATGTCTCTTAAGTTTCTTTTTAGCTTAGAACAATCCTTCCTCACCCCTGCTTCTGTGTGTGTGTGTATGTGTGTGTGTGTGTGTGTGTGTGTGTGTGTTTGTGAACATGTGATGTTGACTTGTTGAAGAGATAAACCAGTTGGCCTGTACTATGTCTCATCTTCAGGATTTGTTTGATTTGCAAGGATAAGTTTTGATGTTTTGCATTTGATGTTGAAAATGGCCTTGGGTCTGGAAATTGGTAACAGTTGGGAGACCCCATACACAGAGGGCCTTTGATAATGAGGGAGGTAAACACAAAGGCAGAAGGAGTGTTCCATATTCCCATGTCTTGCTCCCTGCCAGAGCTGACAGATACAGACTCACAACATTTTTAGAAACAATCAGGCATTTTTTTTCTCTTGCTAGGCTATAGCACAGAGCTGGAGGATATAATGATCCTATTGGGTGTGTATTTTGAATAGTGTATCCTGAATAAAACAAGTTAAAACCAAGAGACAGGAAAACAAAAGGAAACTAAAGCTATGAGAAGGTCACAGATAATTCCCAGTAGCCTGACAGCTTGAATTTGTTCTCCTTTCTTGAAGTCTGCTCATCTCTCTTAGGGGTGGAGAGAACCTAAATTTGAAAGAGACAACTGCAGAGGACCAAGTGTGATGGGAGAAGCTGATGACAGACATTAGGAGATTAGACTTGGGAAGGAGACAGCCAAAGAGGGAATCTTAGTACAGAGGGGCACATGGTGAGAGGGTTCAGCTCATTTCTTTTCCCCTTTCCTTCAAAAGACTGGTGGTTGTCGGTGGGCCCATAAAATCTTTTCCAATCTTAAAGGTGTATTTGGAATATTAACTTAATTCTTAGCATTCTTAACTTGGAACAGGGGTTCTGAGACTTGAATGCACATTGGTATTACCTGAGAAGCTTTAAAAATTACTGATGTCTGTGTCCTACCCTCAGAAATTCTGATGTAATTTGTCTCAGATGTGCCCATGGCAACAGGATTTCTAGATTCCCCAGGTGATTCAGTGTGCATCTACATTTGAGACCAACTTACCTAGAGCAATAAACTGCATATGCATTGACCTTTAAAAAAAAAAGAAATATGTACTCAACTCCCCCCTCCTCTACCAAACCTTATGGAATCCCAATGCATAAAAGAGATAAAAGTGGAGGTTCTTTGGTTAAGGTAGTGCTGAAACCTTGCTCACTGGGTACCATCTGGCATCCCCATTACCCATTTCTTTAAAACTCTCATTTCCTCCCTCTAACAGCATCTTCATGTAGCTAGGTATACTAGATTTTAACAATCTAGACCTGGATTTGAATACTGGCTCTGTCAGTTAGCTAACTATGTGACTTTGAAAAAAAATTTTTTAACGTTTATTCATTTTTGAGAGACAGAGAGGGACAGAGCATGAGCGGGGAAGGGGCAGAGAGAGGGAGACACACAATCTGAAGCAGGCACCAGGCCCTGAGCTGTCAGCACAGAGCCCAAAGCGGGGTTCAAACTCACGAACTTCAAGATCATGACCTGAGCTGAAGTTGGAAACTCAACCAACGGAGTCACCCAGGTGCCCCCTAACTATGTGACTTTGGACAAATATACCTAAACTCCCTGATCCTTGGTTCCTTTATTTCTTAATTAGAGATAGTGCCTGTCTCACAAGTTGTAATGAGCAAAGTTGGATGTAAGGTAGTGTATTCTCAATAGAGGTTAGCTCCTTGGATAGTTCAGGCTTTCTGTGAGGCCATGATAAGCTTTCAGATTTGTTTTGGGAAGAGATTGATGGTTTGGTTTAATCTGTAATCTTTAGTTACTTTTATATTGCACCTGTATTGTAGGATGAACTCAGATTCCCTCTACCCATGATGGATTTACAACTCTTGATTGACGTAGCATCATAAGAACAGATGGGGTTGGGGAGGAGTTGTTCACTGCTGAGTTCATGAAATGCCTCAGGAAATACTCTGTAACTCAGATGGACAATGATAATTGATGGAGAGGCAATAATCACAAGTCCATTTTCATGTGGATGACTATAAAAAAAGTGGTATGAGTGTCCATAGTAATGGTGGTAGTGTTTGGGCTAGGGGGTTGAGGTGGGAAGGAGTTTTCTGTGGACCAGAGATACAGGTTCGTGACTGAGGATTTTTTGATTTTTGATTTTTTTTTAAAGAACAATGGAATTTTAAGCAAGCATGAAAAAACATAAACATATTCTTTCCCATTATGATATATTCTCATATGGTCAAAAAACCTTCTAGATAATATAAAAGCCTCACTTTTCCCCTTATGAATATCTTACAGTGTTGCTAAGAAGTGAAATTGACTGAGAAGAATTTAACTTCCTCCTCCTTCTACTCCCTCCACTCTGCCAGACATTAGTAAGCAGTGAAGTGGCTAGAGGTGCTCAGAGGAGTGACCAGAGAAGTCAGAGGCTTGGGGAATTACAAAGTTTGGGGCGCCTGGGTGGCGCAGTCGGTTAAGCGTCCGACTTCAGCCAGGTCACGATCTCGCGGTCCGTGAGTTCGAGCCCTGCGTCAGGCTCTGGGCTGATGGCTCGGAGCCTGGAGCCTGTTTCCGATTCTGTGTCTCCCTCTCTCTCTGCCCCTCCCCCGTTCATGCTCTGTCTCTCTCTGTCCCAAAAAAAAAAAAAAAACAAAAAAAAAAACAAAAAACAAAGTTAGATGATCTGTAATTGAATAATGTTGAGTAGACTGCACAACTCAGAGATGTCTAAAATCTGGTAAAGGAAAGATTCATTTGCGTTTGGCGTTGTCTCAGTGACATTGAACTAGTGAGTCAAGTGGCAATAGGTGGTATTTCTTGTTTATCTTTTACAAAGCTGGCATCAATTTCCACATCGTGTTATCTGCACATCCCTGACCTCCACAAAAATGAAAAATGCTTTTTGGTTTCCTGAGTATTTAAACAATGAAGAACCTTCCAGATAAGCTTTCTTTTCTTTCTGGTATCTTAATAAATAGAGGAGTGCCACATGAGTGTAGGTGTTTGGACCAGTAGGATGTTTGGTAGACTCAAGTATGGATTATATTTAGTCTGTTGAAAATTTTTTTACATTATCTTATCCACATATTATCTAAAACATGTGGGTTTATTTTTAATTTCTGTTCCATTTTTAACTTCCATCTAAACAGATGAAAATTAAAAAAACTTTCATGAAGTAAAAAGTGAAAACTGGTTATTTGGGACAATGAAATCTCTTTTTGTAACTTAAAATTGAGACCAAGGCAAATTCTGGCAAAACTATGATCTGTCGCGATGGCAGCCTCTTTCTCATAGTGTCTTCCTGCTATCTGGCACCTATACTCACATCCAGCAGCTCCGCAGGACCCCTGTGTGGCTCCCCTGTGAGAATGCATTTGTCCACAGTGTCCCATTGAGAGTGCCCCTGAAAGTCTACATCCTTTAGCATTTCCCCTTCTGAAGAAAATTTCTATTTTTTAAAAAAATGCCTCAATGGTAGTGAGTTGTGTTAAGAATGTGATTAGAATAGCTCAGATCAAGGTATGTGAGAATTAATCGCTGATAAGATTCAGTGTTTTATCCTGATTTGAGTATATGCATTTCAAAAGCAGTCGCTTGTAAGGGGATGGAGAACTGTCTATCATGCTGCTGGAAGTCAAAAGAAAGCTGGAGTAGCCATACTTATGTCAGACAAACTAGACTTTAAATTAAAGGCTGTAACAAGAGATGAAGAAGGGCCTTATATAATAATTACAGGGTCTATCCATCAGGAAGAGCTAACAATTATAAATGTCTGTGCACCGAATACGGGAGTCCTCAAATATATAAAACAATTAATTACAAACATAAGCAACCTTATTGATAAGAATGTGGTAATTGCAGGGGACTTTAATTCTCCACTTACAGCAACAGATAGAACATCTAGACAGAGAATAAATAAACAAGGGCCCTGAATGATATATTGGATCAGATGGACTTGACAGATATATTTAGAACTCTGTATCCCAAAGCAACAGAATATACTTTCTTCTCGAGTTCACATGGAACATTCTCCAAGATAGGTCACATACTGGGTCATAAAATAACCTTCATAAGTATAAAAGAATTGAGATCATACCATGCATACTTTCAGACCACAATGCTATGAAACTTGAAATCAACCACAGGAAAAAGTCTGGAAAACCTCCAAAAGCATGGAGGTTAAAGAACACTCTACTAAAGAATGAATGGGTCAACCAGGCAATTAGAGAAGAAGTTTAAAAATATATGGAAACAAATGAAAATGAAAATACAACAATCCAAATGCTTTGGGATGCAGCGAAGGCAGTCCTGAGAGGAAAATACATTGCAATCCAGGCCTATCTCAAGAAACAAGAAAAATCCCAAATACAAAATCTAACAGCACACGTAAAGGAAATAGAAGCAAAACAGCAAAGACACCCCAAACCCAGCAGAAGAAGAGAAGTAATAAAGACCAGAGCAGAAATAAACAGTATAGAATCTAAAAAAAAAGAAAAACACAGTAGAGCAGATCAATGAAAGCAAGAGTTGGTTTTTTGAAAAACATAAACAAAATTGATAAACCTCTATATAGGCTTCTCAAAAAGAAGAGGGAGAGGACCCAAATAGATAAAATCATGAATGAAAATGGAATGATTACAACCAATCCCTCAGAAATACAAGCAATTATCAGGGAATACTATGAAAAATTATATGCGAACAAACTGGACAACCAGGAAGAAATGGACAAATTCCTAAGCACCCACAACTTCCAAAACTCAAACAGGAAGAAATAGAAAATTTGAACAGACCCATAACCAGTGAAGAAATTGAATTGAGTTTCAAAAATCTCCCAACAAATAAGAGTCAAGGACCAGATGGCTTCCCTGGGGAATTCTACCAGACTTTTAAAGCAGAGATAATACCTATCCTTCTCAAGCTGTTCCAAAAAATAGGAAGGGAAGGAAAATTTCCAGACTCATTCTATGAAACCAGCATTACTTTGATTCCCAAACCAGACAGAGACCCAGCAAAAAAAGAGAACTACAGGCCAATGTCCCTGATGAATATGGATGCAAAAATTTTCAACAAGATACTAGCAAATCGAATTCAACAGCATATAAAAAGAATTATTTACCATGATCAAGTGGGATTCACTCCTGGGCTGCAGGGCTGGTTCAATATTCGAAAATCAACCAATGTGATACATCACATTAATAAAAGAAAAGATAAGAACCGTATGATCCTGTCAATCGGTGCAGTAAAAGCATTTGACAAAATTCAGCATCCTTTCTTAATAAAGACGCTTAAGAAAGTCGGGATAGAAGGAACATACTTAAACATCATAAAAGCCATTTTGAAAAGCCCATAGCTAATCTCATCCTTAGTGGGGAAAAACAGAGCTTTCCGCCTGAGATCGGGAACATGACAGGGATGTCCACTCTCACCACTGTTATTTAGCATAGTGTTGGCAGTTCTAGCATCAGCAATCAGACAACAAAAGGAAATCAAAGGCATCAAAACTGGCAAAGATGAAGTCAAGCTTTCACTTTTTGCAGATGACATGATATTATACATGGAAAATCCGATAGATTCCACCAAAAGTCTGCTAGAACTGATACATGAATTCAGCAAAGTTGCAGGATACAAAATTAATGTACAGAAATCAGTTGCATTCTTATACACTAATAATGAAGCAACAGAAAGACAAATAAAGAAACTGATCCCATTCACAATTGCACCAAGAATCATAAAATACCTAGGAATAAACCTAGGTTTGTTTAAGATCTGTATGCTGAAAACTATAGAAAGCTTATGAAGGAAGTTGAAGAAGATACAAAGAAATGGAAAAACATTCCATGCTCATGGATTGGAAGAATAAATATTGTTAAAATGTCAATACTACCCAAAGCAATCTACACATTCAATGCAATCCCAATCAAAATTGCACCAGCCTTCTTCTTGAGGCCAGAACAAGCAATCCTAAAATTTGTATGGAACCACAAAGACCCTGAATAGCCAAAGTAATATTGAAGAAGAAGACCAAAGCGGGAGGCATCACAATCCCAGACTTTAGCCTCTACTACAAAGCTGTAATCAAGACAGCATGATATTGGCACAAAAACAGACACATAGACCAGTGGACTAAAATAGAAACAACAGAATTGGACCCACAAATATATGACCAACTAATCTTTGACAAAGCAGAAAAGAATATCCAATGGAAAAAAGACAGTCTCTTTAACAAATGGTGCTGGGAGAACTGGACAGCAACATGCAGAAGAATGAAACTAGACCACTTTCTTACACCATTCACAAAAATAAACTCAAAATGGATGAAGGACCTGAATGTGAGACAGGAAACCATCAAAACCCTAGAGGAGAAAGCAAGAAAAAACTTCTCTGACCTCAACCGCAGCAATTTCTTACTTGACACATCTCCAAAGGCAAGGGAATTAAAAGAAAAAATGAACTATTGGGACCTCATCAAGATAAAAACCTTCTGCACTGCAAAGGAAACAATCAACAAAACTAAAAGGCAACCGACGGAATGGGAAAAGATATTTGCAAATGACATATCAGACAACGGGCTAGTATCCAAAATCTATAAAGAGCTCACCAAACTCCACACCCAAAAAACAAATAATCCAGTGAAGAAATGGACAGGAAACATGAATAGACATTTCTCTAAAGAAGACATCCAGATGGCCAACAGGCACATGAAAAGATGCTCAACATCACTCCTCGTCAGGGAAATATGAATCAAAACCACACTGAGATGTCACCTCGCACCAGTCAGAGTGGCTAAAATGAACAAATCAGGAGACTATAGATGCTGGAGAGGATGTGGAGAAACAGGAACCCTCTTGCACTGTTGGTGGGAATGCAAACTGGTGCAGCCGCTCTGGAAAACAGTGTGGAGGTTCCTCAAAAAATTAAAAACAGATCTACTCTATGACTCAGCAATAGCATTGCTAGGAATTTACCCAAGGGATACAGGAGTGCTGATGCATAGGGGCACTTGTACCCCAATGTTTATAGCAGGACTCTCAACAATAGCCAAATTATGGAAAGAGCCTAAATGTCCGTCAACTGCTGAATGGATAAAGAAGTTGTGGTTTATATATACAATGGAATACTACTTGGCAATGAGAAAGAATAAAATTTGGCCATTTGTAGCAACGTGGATGGAACTGGAGAGTGTTATGCTAAGTGAAATAAGCCATACAGAGAGAGACAGATACCATATGTTTTCACTCTTATGTGGATCCTGAGAAACTTAACAGAAGACCATGGGGGAGGGGGAGGGGGAAAAAGTTACAGAGAGGGAAGCAGGCAAACCATAAGAGACTTAAAAACTGAGAATAGGGGCGCCTGGGTGGCTCAGTCAGTTAAGTGTCTGACTTCGGCTCAGGTCATGATCTCACGGTCCGTGAGTTCGAGCCCCGCGTCGGGCTCTGGGCTGACAGCTCAGAGCCTGGAGCCTATTTCCGATTCTGTGTCTCCCTCTCTCTCTGACCCTCCCCTGTTCATGCTCTGTCTCTCTCTGTCTCACAAATAAATCAACGTTAAAAAAAATTTAAAAAAATTAAAAAAAAACAACTGAGAATAAACTGAGGTTTGATCGGGGGTGGGAGGGAGGGGAAAGTGGGTGATGGGCATTGAGGAGGGCACCTGTTGGGATGAGCACTGGGTGTTGTATGGAAACCAGTTTGACAATAAATTTCACATTAAAAAAAAAGGAGTCACTTGTAAACCCCAATTAATGCATATGTAAAGAGAGACAGTTTTCAGGATTTCAGGAACAGATTTGATGGCTGGGGAAGAGTGGTGTGCAGTCTTCCATACAGACCCTCTTCAGATCTCAATGCAGGCTTTTTCTTTCAAACCAGTTTTGAAGATAGGACCTAATGAAGTTTACCTTATCATCACTAAACTCCCTTTCTGTTATACCTCCCCATTGCCAGGGCATTTAAAAGTCCCTTTCGTTCCTACCAAAGGCTAGAAGACATTAGTGACATCTTAGCTCCTGCCTGCTTGTGACTGTTCTCAGTATTGGTGAAGAGGTGAAATTTATGGAGTGTAGGGATTTCAGTTTCTCACTTTGCATTCACTTAACAAGTGACTTTATTTATTGTGGCCTGTCTTTATTTCCCTTTCACCAGTTTTAACAATGAACTTTTTCAATCCATCACTACTTAATGAAGACATGGATAATAATGAATACATGGTTGAGTTATGTCTTAGAACAGCCCTGCCCAGTGGAAATATAATGTGAATTCCATACCTAATTTTAAATTTTCTAGTAGCCACATTAAAAAAAATGGAAAGAAATGGGTGAAATAAATTTTTAATAATATATTTTATTTCATTCAGTGTTTAAAATATCATTTCAACATGTAATCAATATAAATAAGATATCTCATATTTCCTGTTTTATTCTATACTTAGTCTTTGAAATCTAGGCTGTATTTTACAATCACAGCACATAGCAGTTTGGAGTGGCCACATCTCAAACGTTTAGTAGCTAAATGTGGCTAGTGACTACCATATTCATAGGCTTAGAAAACTTTTGAGTAAGAAGAGAATAGAATTGCGAGAGTATGCTTCGTTTTAATTGGGCTGTCTTCTTTGTGAAAAACGTTTAAATCTAAATGACTTTTCTTCCCAAATCTTGTCCTTTAGTGTTCTTCAGGTCAGTAATTGTCACCGACAGGCCTGCCGTGTATGGTACAGGTGGGACCACTGCTCAACTCTACGAAGTCCAAATTACAATGCATAGGGCTGTACGCAGAAGTGCTATGTCAGTACCTAGTTGTTCACACCAGAAAGGGAGTCATTCATGACACTTCATCTCCTTCAGCCTACATCTTCTCCAATTCTTTCACTAAGTTCTGTTGGTTCTGCCTCCAAAGTACATCCAGAAGCAGACTGCATCTTTCAGTCTCCACTGCCGTCTCCTTAGAGAGGGTGCTACTACCTGGATTACTGCAGTAGCCTCCAGCTGGCTCTCCACATCCACTCTGCTCGGTCTCCACTCCATTCACCCCGCTGCAACCTGTGTTATAAAAGGCAAGTCTGAGAAAGCCACTCTCCCACTTAAAATCCTCTAACAACCTCCCATACTGTTACAACAGTCCAGAATCCTATGGGGGCCTCCTAGGCCCTTTGTGATCTGGCTCCTATATGTTTACTACTTCTTCCCTTTTGCTATGCTTCTCTCTCTTCCTGTATCAGGATTCTCATACATCTCTTATTTTTATTTTTAATACTTGTTTGCCCTCTGTCTTTGCCTAGCTAACCTCTTTTTGTCATTTTGGTTAAATATGACTTCCTCAGGAACACCTTCTCTAACTTCCTTGACTCTTGGGTGCCCATTCTGTGTTCTCATAATATCACTATGTTTCCTTCATAGCACTTACCATGATTTTATCTACATGATTATTTGCGTAGTTTTTTGTTTTTAACATTTATTTATTTTTGAGAGAGTGAGCTGAGCAGGGAAGGGGGCAGAGAGAGAGAGGGAGACAGAGAATCCCAAGCAGGCTCCACGCTGTCAGTGCAGAGCCCAATGCGGGGCCAAACTCTCCAACCATGGGATCATGACCTGAGCCGAAACCAAGAGTCAGACTCTACCGACTGAGCCACCCAGGTGCCCGATTATTTGTGTAGTTTTAATATATTATCTGTCTCCACCAATGTAAGCTTCATGAGAAAAGAGAATCGTATCTCCTTTGTTCATTACCTTTGTATCTGCAGTACTCACCCAGGGCCTGGCATATATTGATCCTTCAGTAAATTCCAGCTGAATCTGTAAATGCACGTGCTCAGCCTGTTTTTTAATAGCTTGGTAGCTGTAAGAGGCGTCTCAATGTTGCAGAACTTCTTATTGGTATGACCGAGTGTTCCAGCTTCTGTTTCATCATGAAGATTTTAGAGTGTATCTTTTAAGAGGCCGTTTCCTTGGCAGACTGCTGATCAACCTGGGGAAGTTCCACTGGCGCTGAGTTGATGATCACAGTATTGTCAGCTTAGCTTTGTAAAATAAGCATATTCTTTCCACTAACTTCTCCTGCCCCTCATACAGCTCATGTGGTTGTAGCACTGCTAGGTCACAGGTATGTGCACACTCAACTTTGCCATGTAATTCTGAACTTGTTTTCCAAAGTGGTTATGCCACTTCACACTATTGCCAATAGTGTGGACATTCTTTTGTGTCCTGTTCTCTCCCATACTTATTATCAGACTTTGTTTTTGCCAGTATTATGGTGTGTATGGTATCTCACAATTTAAATTGTAATTTCCTGATTACTAATGAAAGTGAACCTCTCAATTTTTTTATCCACCCTTCCTGTTTCCCCTCTGTTAAGTGACTTTGCCATTTTTCCAATAGATTGTCTTTTCATCATTGGTTCTTTGAGATTTTTGTATATTGTGGGTTCTAATCTCCTTTGATAGTATTTGTATTGCTAATATATTCTCCCAATTTGTGGAGTTTTTTTTTTTCAGTCAATTCAGGCTTTTTATGAATCAAGATTATCAGTTTTAATATAGTAAAATCTTTTCTTCTAGAGATTTTCCTTTTAAAATCTTATTTAAGTACATTCTTCACTATTTCAATGTTATGAATCTGTGTCTAGCTTCATTTCACAAAGTTTGGTAGTAGTATTTTTGTTATCTTTCAGTATTTTTAAATTTTCATTCTTCTATAACCTACGGGTAATTTAGAGGCATGGTTTTGAATTTCAAACATAAACTGTCCTTTTATAGTTGTTTTTGCTACTGATTTTTAATTTAGCTATTTGTTGTTAGATAATGTAGTAAATGAAGTACAGATAACCTAAAATTTGTTGAGATCTATTTTATGGCCTTGAATGCAGTTAATTTTGATAAAACATGTGTGCTTGAATAGAACATATTCTCAAGTTGTTGGATGCATTGTTTCATAAATACACATATTAAATCAAGTCTTTTGTACTCAGATTTTTATAACATTGCTGACTTTTTTGTTGTTGCTTGATATATCAGTTACTGTGATGCATTAAAACCTTCTATTCAGTGGGTTTTCTGTTCTCTGTAGTTCAAACATATTTTTGCTATAGATACTTTTGAATCCATGTAATCAAGTACATGTAGAATTCTTGTGTGTTTCTAGTGAACTGAGTCTTTCATGTAATGATTCTTTCTATATCCAGTAATTGTTTTGCCTTTAAATCTATTCTGTCTGATATTAACATAACTTTGCCAGTTTTTTAAAAAATTTTTTAATGTTTGTTTTTGAGACAGAGAGAGACAGAGTATGAGTGGGGGAGGGGCAGAGAGAGAGGGAGACAGAACGTGAAGCAGGCTCCAGGCTCTGAGCTGTCAGCAAAGAGCCTGACATGGGGCTCGAACCCATGAACCATGAGATCATGACCTGAACTGAAGTCAGACGCTCAACTGACTGAACCACCCAGACACCCCTACCAGTTTTTTGATTAGTGTTTTCTTGATATATCTTTTTCTTAAACTTTACATTACATTTTTGTGTGTTAAGCTTTATATAGTCCTTTGCAAATAGCTTGGAGTCATATTTTGTTTTTTAATTCAGTCTAACAACATCTGTCTTTTAGCCGGATAATCAAATCCATTTATATTGATTGTAATTAATGTTATATTTGGATGCATTTCTTCCATCTTGTAATGGTTTGTAACTATGAAGTGTTGATCTGGATTTATCATATCCCTTGGTGAAGGATGTCCCAATCACTGAACCACCCAATCACCTATCCACAGCCCATTATGATGGACTGTCCCTTTGGCCCCAACAGCACAGTGGCTTGGGCTTAAATGGTACCATAAAATGATGCAGGAACTGGAGATGGTTAGCAGGGTGAATAAAAGTGTCAGGAAGAAAAAGTTCACCATCAGCATATATTTAAAGGACTATTGTATACATATAAAAGGGGGATTAAAACATTAGCAGCAAGCCACAGAGCTAGAACAAGTGAATGGAATAATACTTTTATTCATTGAACAACTGTTATGTACCAGGTTAATTGCTAAGTGCTGTTCACAAACCACTGAGATAGGAGGGTTATTATCTTCGTTTTATATGTGAGGAAACCGAGGCTCCGAGACCTTAAAGAAGATCTTCACGGTCAAAAAACTAGTAAGTGGCAGGATTGGGAATTGCACACCATTCTGTATGATTCTATAACTCTTGCTTTGTTCACTGAATTATATCACAGGGAGGTTAACTGTTAAACACCAAATAAAGAAAGAATTCTATTTTAATCAAAATTGATAAATATATAATGAATTATCATTAGGGGAAATGAGCATCACATCTTTGGACATTTCTACTCAGAGGCGAGGTGGGCATGTATTAAGACTACTGTAGTGGGAATTTTACTTTGAGTGGGAAGTTGTACTTTAGAACAGTTGCTTGGATTATATGACCATTAAGGTCTGTTTCAGTTTCCATCACCTTGTTGAAACTGTGCCAAAGCTTAACAAGTATATGCCTGTCAAAACTCCCCCTACTTTTAGAAAGTGGCTGCAATGTGAACTTGTCCTTTCTTCACTAAACTTCCTCAACTCACTACAGTGTTATATGACGTGTACAGGTGGAGGCTTCATAAAATGCTCTTTGATGGTGACTTGATGAAAGTTGACTTGGCCTGTTTAGATAGGAGAAAAATAAGTCATGTGCATTTTACAGAGTGAATGTATAGGTGCAGCATAAGGTTCGTTGATTTGAAATGCTGGAGCCAAGAAATGCAAAAGCTAAGAGACTTTACTATCAACACACATCCTCATGCTAAAAATCTTAACAGGGGCGTCTGGGTGGCTCAGTCGGTTAAGCGTCCGACTTTGGCTCAGGTCATGATCTCACGGTCTGTGAGTTCGAGCCCTGCATCGGGGCTGACAGCTCAGAGCCTGGAGCCTGTTTCAGATTCTGTGTCTCCCTCTCTGTGCCCCTCCCCTGTTCATGCTCTGTCTCTCCCTGTCTCAAAAATAAATAAAACGTTAAAAAAAATAAAATAAGTAAAAATCTTAACAATAAAGCCATACCTAAATTCAAATGTGAACATTTAAAAAAATGAAATATTTGAGAGATAGCTTTTAGTAATTAGCTAGCTTACATTGGGGGAAAAACGTATTTCCTTTGTCTTTTGCTTTTTTGGTACATTCTGCCTTATGAAGACCAAGAACCTATGAGAATAAAAAAATTAATTTCTGTCAGTAATCTCATCAAGTTCCCCCTCCCTTCCCCCCTCCCCCCCTTCTCTCCACCTTATTTTCTTCATCCTCACTGCCATTCCATCAGTAACCACTTCCCCTTCTTTTAAAGTCCAGCCCACACCATATTTTTTCCAGATGCTTCTAATGACTGATGCCCCTCTCCTTGTACCTGTACCTCTCCAACTATCCAAGTGGAAGCTGAAATATATGGAAAAGGATTTTCTTTCTCATATATTCATTCTTGACTTTTGAGTAGTCCTATTAAACCTTGCAAAAGCAATTTCACAACTGCTTTCTGTATCATCTCTCTGGGTGGGTAGGAAAGATCTCATTATAGCTTTCTGACACATGAGGAAACTGAGGCATACAGAAGCTGTGAATTGCTAAGTAGTTAGTGACAGAGCTGAAGCATCTTTCAGCTTTACAGCTCTAGCAGCCAAATGTTATGTTCCAAAATATTTCCCATGAGTTTCTGATTCTTGGAGTTTAACTTACGTGGCATGGCTGATACCCGGGGTTTAGTGTACTTGCAGTTGGCTGAGCTCATTATTTAAATAGGCCAACAAAGTGCTACTCAAAGCCTACTAAATGTGAACACACTTTGAAAAGGGCCTACTATTGAAGTGAATGTGCTGTCACCGCAGCATGAGACCAAAAAAAAAACACCCAAGAAAATTCTTGCTTTCAGAATTTGACTCTTTGTTGCTATAGATTGGTTGTTTTCATTTCCTCTAGTTGGCCCACATTGACTGTGGATTGTTTTGGGCGTCAGACATTTGTAGCATAAAGATTACTTGGAATTGGGTGCCCAGGGTTCTAATCCTGGAACTTCTGGAGATAAGATTCATCCCTTTTATTTCCTGGCCTCAGCTTTCTTGCCTGACAGTTGAGGGGCTTGCACCAGGGCTGGTGATTCTTGGAATATGGTCTTTGGAGGATCACATGTATCAGAATCATCAGGGCTGCTTGTTAAAAGTCTGAATTCCTGGACTCCACCCAGCCCTACAGAAGTGGAACCTGTGGGAGTGGGACTTAGTTATTTAATTTTCAACAAACTATGTATGTGCCCTGAAGTTGGAGCACCGCTGGATAAGGTAATCTCAGGTTTCTTCTACTCCTGACATCCTATGATTCTCTGAGTGAGAAAGACAAAGAAAGAGCAATTATGTATTTAATTTGGGCAGAAATTTCTTTACTTTTCGTGTGTGTGTGTGTGTGTGTGTGTGTGTGTGTAAATATTTTTTTGACATACTAAAAGCTGTATGTTTTTAATATATACAATTTGATGAGTTTGGAGCTAAGTATATGCTTGTGAGACCATCACCATAATCAGTGCTATAAACCTATCCATCACCTCCAAAAGATTCCTCTTGCTTGCTTGCTTGTTTTCTTTCTTTCTGCCCTCCTTCCCCACTTCTTTTCTTCTTTTTCCTTTCCTTCCCCCCCCCACTGTTCCTTCCTTTTATTTTGTGATAAGAACACTTAGCTTTAGCAAATTGTTAAGTATATAATACAGTATTGTTAACTACAGGCATCATGTAGTACAGTAGATCTCTAGGATTTATTCATCATGCATAACTGAAATTTTGACACTTTGACCAACACTGCCTCATTCCCCCTTCCTCCTCCCGTTCCCCCCCCCCCCCCCAGTAACCACCTTTCTTCTCTCTGCTTCTATGAGTTTTACTGTTTTAGATTCCTTATACAAGTGGGATCATGTTGTATTCCTTCTTCCGTGTCTAGCTTATTTTACTTAGTATAATGTTCTCCAGGTTCATCCATGTTGTGGCAAATAACATTTGCCACATTTTCCTTATCCATTCATCTTTCTATGGACATTTAGGTTGCTTCCATGTGTTGGCTATTATGAATAATGCTGCACTGACCTGGGAATGCAGATATCTCTTCAAGATTCTGATTTCAATTCCTTTGGATATATACCCAGGAGTGGGATTGCTGGATCATATGATAATTCTATTTTAATTTTTTGACTAACCTTCATACTAATTTCCATAATGGCTTCACCAATTTACATTCCCTCAAATAGTACACATCCTTACCAACATTTGTTATCTTTGCCTTTTTGATAATAGCCATTCTAACAGGTAAGAGATGATACCTGATTTTGGTTTTGATTTGCATTTCCCAGATTAGTGGTGTTGAGCACTTTTTCATGTACCTAATGGTCATAATTGATTACCCTTCTTTTTTTTTTTTTATATATATATATTTTTTATTTATTTATTTTTTAATATATGAAATTTACTGTCAAATTGGTTTCCATACAACACCCAGTGCTCATCCCAAAAGGTGCCCTCCTCACTACCCATCACCCACCCTGCCCTCCCTCCCACCCCCCATCAACCCTCAGTTTGTTCTCAGTTTTTAACAGTCTCTTATGCTTTGGCTCTCTCCCCCCCTACCCTCTTTTTTTTTTTTTTTTTTTTTCTTTCCTTCCCCTCCCCCATGGGTTTCTGTTATGTTTCTCAGGATCCACATAAGAGTGAAACCATATGGTATCTGTCTTTCTCTGTATGGCTTATTTCACTTAGCATCACACTCTCCAGTTCCATCCATGTTGCTACAAAAGGCCATATTTCATTTTTTCTCATTGCCACGTAGTATTCCATTGTGTATATAAACCACAATTTCTTTATCCATTCATCAGTTGATGGACATTTAGGCTCTTTCCATAATTTGGCTATTGTTGAGAGTGCCGCTATAAACATTGGGGTACAGGTGCCCCTATGCATCAGTACTCCTGTATCCCTTGGATAAATTCCTAGCAGTGCTATTGCTGGGTCATAGGGTAGGTCTATTTTTAATTTTCTGAGGAACCTCCACACTGCTTTCCAGAGCGGCTGCACCAATTGCATTCCCACCAACAGTGCAAGAGGGTTCCTGTTTCTCCACATCCTCTCCAGCATCTATAGTCTCCTGATTTCTTCATTTTGGCCACTCTGACTGGCGTGAGGTGGTATCTGAGTGTGGTTTTGATTTGTATTTCCCTGATAAGGAGCGACGTTGAACATCTTTTCATGTGCCTGTTGGCCATCCGGATGTCTTCTTTAGAGAAGTGTCTATTCATGTTTTCTGCCCATTTCTTCACTGGGTTATTTGTTTTTCGGGTGTGGAGTTTG